>NC_089735.1:4940638-5092765 GCF_035083965.1 Branchiostoma lanceolatum
TCCTTGTGTTGTCTGTATATTGCAGAGAGGGACACACTCACACTGCAAATCAGTGTTATCAAAATGTGTGTATTGTGAAATTGTCTCTAAACAGACAACAAATTGTCCAAACTCGGGTGATGGAAAGGGAAGCTACATTAGAGTTACATGTGACTGTGAGGTGTGATAATCCGAGATCTGGTAGCCAAAATACTTCTGTTCCACATAGCCTTCGAAACTACGTAAAGTCTACAATAGTACTAGTAGATAGGGAAGGAGGGTTGGATTTTTTGCAATAACTGAACTCAACAATTTGGTCTTTCATGTTAATGTCTGAAATGTATGAATTTAACTTTTCTGAAAAAGAGAAACACCTCATGTTTGTTATACGGGTACTAACTTTTTAAATAGGAAATTGAACAGGAAAGACTAATTATGCTATCTATGCTATGGATATAGATGCAAGTAACAATACACAATCAATTCAAAGTTAGCGCCAGTTAATCCGCCCACTTGCCACGGTGGGTAAAGAAAGGCCATTTTTGAATGACCTGGTTGAGTGACAAACCATCACGTTTACACAAACTGGGCAGCCACCCTCTGGCAGATCCCGTTATCATATCACAGAATTCAGACTAATTTGCATAGGCATGCTGGATTTCTCAGAGGGGCCAGGCAAGGGGTTTTTCCCAGTGGTTCCCTGAGGACCTTTGAGCAATTAGAAGTGGTCATTAGTGCTGAAAAGGTTCAATTGATGATGGTTTTAGTAGAAATATCTGATAACATTACAAAGGAGGCATTTTTTTTCACACACTCTTGGTTCACAAAGGTTAATTTGATTATAGAGTTATTTAGTTGATGAAAAGTGATAAGACCAGGTTGGATGTTGGCCAAAAACAACCACACAAAAAAAAACTTGAAAATGCAAAAAGCCAGGAAAATTACCAGAAAGTCTTTCATTTCAGTGCTGGTATACACTAGAATGAGAAACAGATGCAGAACAAACTGTAATCAAACATTTTACAAGTTGTAAAAACACAAACGTATTGTGAACTCACAACGTGGAGCGTTCTGTTCTTTCAGAGGGTTGCCCACTTTCCTCAGCAATGTGTGAGTAAATGCCAGGGCATACCAGACATCCAGTAAGACCCAATTATGCCTCTTCCAATCCAGCTGCACATGTATAAATGGCCACCCAGTGTAAATTAGACAAGTTCTGTCACCAGTGCTGTCTGGGGAGGGCCCACAACTACTGCATGGCGGGACTACAATTTCCCTTCCTCGTGTAGAGTTTCTTACTCTGATTGTTTCTAGGAACAGGGCAATAGATTTTGAGCACTATTCCTTTGCATAAATGTGTTACACTACAGTTGTTTCATCTTACAACTGCTTGAAACATACTGGTGACTGGCCACTGGGGTTCCCCCAAACACGCCATAAGAAGTGAAATGACCGCTGACCCCACTTCTCCCACACAACCATATTGAATCAGAGGGAGGGTGTATGTGAGGAATGCCCCATCCCTCTCCCACAGTAGAAGCCACCCCAACATTAGGGGATCACGACTCTCAACACTCAGTCTAGCTACCAGCAAAGCCATGCGTCACAGTAACTGCCCCCCTCCCCACAGAGGCCTTTGTTACCTAGGACAATGACCCCTGAAGAGTGACATGAGTTTATCAAAGCTTGACGAGGGATAACCACATTGCACAGCCAAAACCTTGTGACCAGGCCCAACCACTAGGAAGCCAGGAGATCCAGACAAACACAAGCTTTCCCCTGTTGTCCCTACACATTGGTGCAGGGCTGTTTAAAGATTAAAGAAGCTTGGTCCCTGGGTATACTGTGTACATGTGTAATTACCACTGCATATCACTAGCATCAGCTGGCCTGTCTACAGCTCAAGCCAGAGTTTCAACAAGAAGCAAATGACGAATTCCTTACCCCATCGTTCTGCAGATTGTTGGGACGGTCAGGTGGAAAACTCAGTAATACTTGGGAGGGAAATCCTGGGACATTAACTAGTGCCTGATGGTTTTGTGATTGTTGGAAGATTCTCCCTCACAGTACAGGATCAAGCAAGGGTTTTGTCTGGTTTCTTGCTGGGTCAGGCCACACAAAGGGACTCATGAATATTAATCAGCTGCCCTCATTTGCATGTGAAAGTCCTTCTACGCATTTGCAGGGAGGAAATTTCAACCAGCTAGCCTGGTCATGACATCATCAGCCGTTGTTATAGGAGACGTAAACGCCCTACTCACGTAGGCAGCATGGAATCCTTCCAAAAGTCATGCGTCAAAAAGCTGTTATACCTCGATGATTAGGATCTATTTTTGACTGGTTGGGGGTTGACACAACATTATGCAAACGTTTGCCTTGCCTTAGGCTGATGCTTTGTAAAGGGAACAAAAAGTAGCGACAGCGTTGCATAAAAAGACAACAAAGACAAACATAACCTACTTAACCAAGGTGTAAATTGAGAGGCAACAAACAAACAAAAATGGTTCAGTTGTGAAAATAAATAACCTGCTGCAAGATTAAGTCTTGTCAAATAAAATTTGGTTTTAGAATGTTGAAAACATATACATGCATTTATGACTCAGCAAAAAAATTTTCTCATGATTTCTGAATTGCCTTCAATAGCTTTTTTACAGGTAAGTTGATGCAAACTGATATATTTCATGATGAAAGAACTCCAATCATATTCCTACTGAAGATGACACAAACTTGATTATGGCATATTTATCAGGTAATGAGCAATTGCCAGGGGCATAAATTGTCGTCTCATGTGTTGTAATCTCCGATTTCATTATGTTTATATTAAACACAACTGTGGTTTGAAGAGGCTTGGAGACCCAAAACAGCAATATCAGACATTTTATCATCTGACATCGTCACACTTCTGTATATGAGCTTATCTAATCTAAATCTGTTTGGGGTAAAATCTAACATGTATGTTTATTATGTTTCCACATTTAGCTTATAGGACTCTTGCCAAGAAGGGCAAAATATACCTTCTGTAAAGTGTTGAATATGAAGTTAAGTTTCACATTCTGATATGTACCTTGGTATCTTCATCTGTCATAATTCTTATACGTACAGAAATATCAAATTACAAGTGTAACTGGACACTACAGGTATCCAGTCTGGGTGTGGTCACTCAGCACCTAATTGTCCGTTTTGTCCTTCTGTATTGTCCTTCTTGCTCATCCATTCACCTTTCTGTCCACAGTAATTGAAAACACTCCAGCCATTCAATAACACAATAGAGGGCAGAGATTCTGCAACCATGTTACTTGACTTGCAAATGCTGGCCACATTGTGCTCAGCAATTTAACGACTCTTCTATTTTATGGCTGGCTACAGGTTGCATGATTTTAACCCTCCCCCTGTTGCCAAACACCGAACCAAATAGAACCTTACTGCCAAAAAGCTTCACAAGCAGGGAAAGGGTTAGCTTTATGATATGCGAAGTTGGGTCATAACAAGGAGGTTAACCTCCTTGATCATAACAAGCGGGATATATGAAATATAAGAACAAATTGTGACCTCATCTAACAAAGGAAGATATACTAGTAACCTGAAAAAATGAAAAAGCAATCAGCTGACACATGTGATGTTAAAGAGTTTGCAGATGAAAGAAAGAAAAACGAACACACCAACTTACGTTGATTAAGGTTAGACATCCAGGTAATAAGATACGCCAAAAAAGAGCTATTCAAGCAACTGAACTGGATGAAATTGTCAAAGTTTCAAAATTTCAGGATTTCATCCAGTTGCTTGAGTAACAGTACTGTTTTTTGGTGTAACATACCAACTTGTTCCAAATATACTTTGATATTAATCACTTTTTTTGTACTGCCACTAGCAATTTCAATTTCATCTAATCTTTGGGGGTGTCCACTGTCCACAGGTAAATACTCCTTCTTATGTATGACCTTACATTTTGTCCATTCCCTCCAGGCAGCTCAATGTCTCTACAAGCAACGCTTCTACAGTATCCGTTTTCAATGACTGCTCCAAACAGGAAAGTACATGTGAAGAAGCATAAACAGGAACCATGCATTACAAGTCGGAGAATCACTTCCCATTGTGGCAGCAACAAACATGACCTTAAATTAGCGAAGGAAAGTCTCAATTGGCATTGCGGTTGAAAAGGCCATTTACAAAGTCCGCTTCCTTGGAGTATATGTAGCTTCCTCAAAGTCATACATGTGCAGGAAGTGTTAGATGTTTTCACAACAGAAGGTTGACATAAACATGAACAGTTTTTATCAGAACTTTCAAACTAGGCACAAATTAACTAAAATTTTTGCAGCACACTACTGTTAGCAGAGATAGTTGCCAGACTCGCCCCAAACCACATCCTAAACCATATCCTCTGTTAGCCTGTGTGTGGTCCTCTTCCCAACAAGCTACGAAATACTTTTTTTTTTAATGCAGCTTGCAAAGTCAAGAACTACAGTCTTCTTTTCTTCCAATCAAACTTTTGAAAAAAAAATTCTTCATTACCGGTAGACCACCTTACTTCAAGGTACTGGAATCACATTTCCTTCCATGGTTCCAAAGAGCAACATCACCAACCCATCTATTTTTTTTTTATTAAGTAAACCATCCTTGCTGTCCCAACACTGCTAATCCTACTCCTTTCTGTTGCACTTGTAACAATCTGCTGTTTCCTGAAGCCCTATAGCTCTATACACTGTAGACTTTTCCTAAAACTTTAGATTGACTTGCTCGGTGCACAGAAGCTGTCAAGATGATTTTGCTTCATGCTCCATTATCGCTAAGTTGCAAATAATTCATTCTTAATGAGCCATCTGTACTAATGAGCGTGCCTAATTAGTACCATGAAAGGGATGGTGGTCCAATCCAAGCTAATTTGAACAGCAGAGCTTTCTTTGAAGTGACTTTGGTATACACCATTTTCACCTTGGTGATATCTTGCTGCTCATTATTTCTTTTATTCCAACTTTATCCAATATGAGAGATGCCAAGATGAATCTATTCAAGTGCACATCAAGGAAGTATTTTCATTGTATACACTGAAAAGTGGAATAAGCCAATCTGTTGGGAAGGCAGAAAAGTAGGTTATCATGGCAGTTTTGTGGAAACCTTTACTTCTATCTGGGTGGTCAGAAAGAGAGGATAGCTTGGGGGAAATAATCGGTACCACCTTCCTCTGCCCTCAGGCATTACTATACAGGTGCATTTAGAAGTGATTACACTACTTAGTACTCAAGCAATGCCCCTCTTTTTCTATCCTCCTTTCTTCTATCCAGACATTAAACACAGGGTAATAAAGCCAGTATAGATCAAACTCTGACAGGGATTTCCAATTGTAAAAATTGAAGTTTACAAACAAAGATGCACATCTGTTCATCTGTTTCTCATTTTATTTGTTACTTCCCAACATCCACCCATAATGTTGCAACTTGAAGACATGCTTATTCATGCTAGATGTTTACCTTCTCGCCGCTGCCTAACTCTGCCATCAACACAACTTAGGTGCCAAAAGGCTTCCCTGGTAAAACTAACGATAAGCACATTTTCATTTTAGATGGAAAATCAAACACACAAAAAAAAGGTTCTTACCTTACTTTCTACATTGTAGATTGGTTTGTGGAATTTGGTTTATGGAATTTGGAAGATGTATGGGTACAACCTTTCTGGGAGCTAACATCAAGAATTAATCTTAAGCCAAGAAGACTGTGAATTAAGCCAAAAAGGATCGAGTAATTGAAAAATGCAGCAGTTAGATTCCGATTGCTGCTAAAAAGTAGGCCAACATGTTTTGACACAGTGGGCCATCAGGAAAGCAATCAGAGCCCCTTGCAATGATGGGTTGCATTAACCTGCTTTGGCTGGCTAGTCACTGCCCCTTCTCAACTGTCTCCTTGCCCATTATGTAAGGTATCTTTCCATTGTCGGCACAAGCAGAGCAGAACGCCGCTCTACAACCTGTCATTGTTGAGAGTCGGAGAACCAAGGAGATCCGATGTAGCTACTCAGGCTGACATGAGGGTAAATTATTGGTGGGAAAAGGACTGCAAATAAATGTAAATGCAGAAATGTTTTCTGTTCAGGGTTTTCGTGGTGACCATCTCACTGCGAACTTAAAGCCACCGCAAACATTTTTACCCAATACTGTAGCAGTATGTGACTATAGTGCTGTCGCGAACTTAAATCACCCATAACACTCTATTTTCGCCTTAGCACAAAATAAAAAAACACACAAACTTAAATGCATTTACAGTAGTACCTAGGAGGGTAATATAAACACAGAATACAGAAGCTTGCAAATGTACAACAGACCTGTTCTAATTCTGAATCGTTAATTTGAATCCTACTAAAAATATGACATTACCACCCTTCACTGTGGATGAAACAAGTACGCTACATTTTAAAAATATGCCAGGTCTACGAAAGTCACAATGCCTTCCCCCATTTAAACTTTAAACTGACAAGTGTTAAATGGATACATCCCTTTTACGTGCAAGATAAAACGTGCAGGGGTGGAGGCACCAATGAATGATTAGTCAATTTGAATATGACCTAAACATCATGCCTACTGCTTTGATACAGCATCCAGTGCCTAAACACACGACATTTGATACAGATACAGCTCCGCACAGGCACGTGTTTCTTCATGTGACTGAGCGCCCACTGTCCTACTGTGGCCCTGAGTCACACATGTTTATCCACCACCCTGCCATGTAGACCATGGATCTGTCCCACAGAACTGGTTCCCAGGACAGTTTTTTATTCTCGGACATTGAGAACAATTAGCGATTTGACCATGGACAGATTTGTTTTCCACAGATAGGATACAAGTGCATGGTATCTTGTCAGATATCAGTTTGGCGAAAGAAATTAATTATCTGGGATAGGGTTAACAAAATTATCCAAAGAACATGGAACTCACTAATTGTTAAAGTTAACTTTAGAAGGGATGGACAAGGACAGACATTGGAAGGGGAGGTGACCCCAAGAGGGTAGTGCAAAATCATTGGTATGATTTTGAGTGAACAGTGCATACATTGATTAGCACTGTAACATTCTGCATCTTGTTTTATTCTTTTGTCACCTTTCCGTTGTGTGACATAAATAGACAAACAAATCGTATCAATGACTTAAGATCATTTCCCAAATTCTTTAAGTGGGTAAACTTTTAAAATGCCTTTCCAACACCTGTTAGAACGACACAATTTGGACTTTTGTCTGCCAGTTGTTTCAATCAAGATTGAATTGCACAAACAAACAAACAAACAAACAAACAAACAAACAAACCTACCTACCTACCTACCTACCTACCTACAAAAATGGTATGTCAAGAACTGGCCATTACTATTACCTGGCATCCAACAGCACTACTGTATACTGATGGACATCTCAAGGGACTGACAGGTACCAAGTCATCAGCTAATGTTTAAATTATCTTATCTCCTATCTCCTGAAGGTTTCCCATCACTTGAAAGGGTGGAATGACTCTTCTTAAGCTTTAGCCCTTCAGTAATAGCAGTCTGTTCTTCTTCTAAAGTGCTAATGTGATGTCCATCATTAGCCTCCATCTATCTTGAAAGACAATGGGACTGGGTTTGCCATTTGTGATGTTGCAATAAAGTAATAATATCTGTCTTTGCATTCAAACAGTTTCGGCCCCTCAAATTCCAACCTTGTCATATTTTGATGGTGAAAAGCTAACATTTATCTTAAATCAAACATGCACTACCTGTCTTTATGTTCTAAGAGTTTTTGCCCCTCAAACATTAACCTTGTCATATGTTGATGGTGAAAAGCAAACATTTATATTTCAAATTAAACGATGCAAAAATATCCATTCTTTTACTGTGACATTTTGTTTGAAGAAGCCTCTTACATGACATTGTTGCAAACTATTCACCTTTTGTGTTACCTGCTGCCCATCAGGTAAAGACTACAGTTAAAGCCCCCATTCCACTAGACGACGGCGATCGCACTGCACTCTCGCTAGCTGCGACCTAAATTGGATTTGTCTGATCCTTCATTTCATAATGAGAATATCATGCAAAATGTAAAAGTATCACTGAAAACACAACAAAACATGCAAAAGATTTGGTTTTAATCTATAAAATTCATTGAGAGTTCAGTTCATTTTGAGATCGCAGAGAGAGTGTGGTGAGAGCGCTGTCCTAGGGGAATGGGGTGCTTACATGTACTCAAGAACTTAAATATTGTGACGATTCTTAGTTATTTCTGTAAGGCTTGTTTGATGCCAACACACTCTGCCAAGGCCCTGCCAGCACCAGCCTGCGGGCCTTAGCAGGCATTTCAGTGACGCTAACAGCTCCTATCCTAGCAACTGTATCACATTTCTGTGAACTCACAAGTGCTGTTGGATTAGCCTTGGGAAAGAGGTTGTTTTTTTCACGAGGGTGTTGACCTCAGTTACACCCTTGGGAAGGTTAGGGTTTTGTCCAGGGTATCATCCAAGTACAGCAGAAAGAGGCAAAAGCTCCATCTTCACGAAAACTATATTCCTAACATGGACATCTAACTCATTTAGGAGGAGGGAAAACAGAGGAGAGCATTGACCTCAATGAAAAGCGGCCTGCGTGCCGATTTGAGCTTATCATGAATAAACAAAGGTTCAAACAAACAAACTCTGTGAAATGCTACGATTTCAGTCACATCAAAAAACGCTCGAATAATCAGAGTCTCCTTCGTCACATTGCCGCGCCAGCACTTTGGCGTATGTCATTAGGTGGACTCGACATGAAGCGTTAGTCTGTTCCAATCTATATTCTAACCCAAAGAAACAAAAGACTTCCCTGTTCAAAGCCTACGTATATACATTTATAAGCCGCATGTCAACTGCCAGAGCAGTTGAAACTGTGTCCCCCTTCCCAGCAGCCTCTTTATTGCCACCACTCTTTAGCCACAGATGACTCGATCAATAATCAGTATTGATTGACGAGACTTATGACATTAAGTAAACCATACTGTCTGCAGTGGGCCCAGGGAACCAGACATCTGTCCTGCATCAGAATTGACCTGGTTGCAGCAGCATGATAACTTTCCAGGAAAGGTTGCCTGGCTAGCCTCCTTGGGCAACCAGATCCCAAGCAACCTGTTTATGAATGTAGGTTTCCTTGTGAGCTACTTAATTTTGTCAAAAACAGAATATCTTCCGAGTCAAAATAATTTCAAAGTCTGTTTATGATACCCAAATATTCTTCCATGTAAGACAGTTGCGTCATTACAGAACAAGAATAGATGACTGCCAGCAGAAATCACAGGTAGCATACAGCCATTTCTTTAATGCACAGTTTGTCTGGAGTGCCACTGTGGCTAAAAATGTATTTCGAAGAATCAAATCCTGCGTCACCAACCTCCTTCCTTATCTTCTGTAATCTCCATAAAGCCAAAGCACAATGTGGAAGAAGTTCTTCTTCAATTAAACCACACACTTCTGGATGCTTGTTGAAATATGCATTGGCTTACTACAATGGGATTGTGAGGTGTTTGCACATAAGCGAGTACATCACTCAGTAACAAGGCAGATGGCACCTGCACTGCTAGTGCTAGAAGACATCTGAATGTGTGCAGTAAGATCTGGGGTATTTTCTCCCGAGAGGAGGGAGACCCAACAAAAAACCGAAAAGTAGAAAGACGTAAAAAAACCCGTGAAAATACGTCGAAAACACCCGGATCTTACCTCTGCTTGGAGAGTAGTTATAGTTTCCTGCCGAGATGAAAACTATAGTAGTGTTTTTCCTAGATTGTAGGATCAGTACTTCACATCCTCAACCTGTTTGACTTATCAATGTATTCAAGGGTTCGTGCTTCTGTTAGGTGTTCTATTCTTAGTATTTCAATGAGGATAATGCAAGCTGCACAATATTCCAAGGATAATAAAAATACACTTCTTGAAGTTGAAAATAGCATACAAATTACACCCTGGAACTGCTGGCCAAAAACCTCTTGTATGAATACACTGGTATGTGCACTTGGCAAACCTTCAAGTACAGTATTCCTGACTACGACCTTGATAAAGTGGTTTTAAAAGCCTTCCAATGCAAAACCCAAAGCACTGGTTGTGTAAGAATTGTGCAACGTTTTGTTACTACTGACAGTGTACATGTACATGGTTAGGTCTAGCATATCATATTTCTGCATTGAAACTCTAGAAAGAGGAAGAGACAAGAGGTTAAAAAGGAGTACTGTTTAATACATATAGTTGCAGAGTTTCAGGTTAAACATGATTCTTTTCAAAATTACGCTGCTAAACGAAGTCCCTAAAGAAGCTGTTGGTAAAACTAAAAGAAGAGACAAAGCTATGCATAAAAGTACCTGCTCACCAGCCATGAAAAAGCGACCTAGATACACTAATCTTTCCTGCACGCTCAACTGTTCCAACTTCTGTTCGCAGTTCAGTACACAACTGGTTCAAGATAACAGCAACACTGACAACAGTAGATCATACTAGATGCACGCAACAACAAACGACACATTACTACTCATCTGAGCACATCATTTCTGACACAGTCAAAGACCACCAAAACAAACACCTACCTTGTCACCTCCATGCTTGTGCTAATGAATAGCTAATTGTAGTGTTCTTTTTGGACCACACCCATAAGAAACCTGCAGGGCAACTTCTAATCTATGCACCACTTTACCTGCCTAATTATTCAATTAACCTCATTTCACCGCAAACTGGTTGTACCAACTCTGGCTGTCTCAAACCTTGCTGAACACTATCCGTTCATCATTGTTTGAAACTGTCCTGTCGGAAGGGGCACTCACAGGGTGTTTCTAGGCAAGAGTCGTGCTTACAGAGAGACTTGTTTGATAAACACAATCTTGGAAGAAAAATTAGAGTAGGAATGATATCTTCCAATTAAAAACTCGAGGCAGATCTTCATGTAATTGGCATAATTAGAGAGTTTTCTTATAAATTGCTCTCTCGAGACCAATTCTTGGTCATCTAAAACAAGCTATTCTAAGTGGAGAAGACATGTGTATGTGTCTGGCAAGCTGTCTTCTCAAGCATCTTCTCTTATTCTACTAAATTGCTGCCATGTTTAAGATATCTAAGATTTGTATTCATAAGAAAAATGTTCTTGTTTAAATTTTTCTCCTTTGTACAACTTGTTTTCCAACAATTGTCTTGAAGTACAGTATCTTAAGGTGTTCGGCACTTGTTTCTTCATCCCAAGATTTCAGTTTGTGTTTCAAATTTGCTAATGCATTCATTATCATAACACGCCTGATTTCTTGATAAACTAATTTCATTCTTTAATCTGTTGTTCTTAGGTTATAAAAACACATTTTCATCAATTTCAGGAAGTTGTCGGGAAGTTCAGATTTTTTGGACAGGGAGAAATTTTTGTCCATGCCAACAAGTAAATTTCCGTCCAGAGACAGGTCCAGGAGACAGCCCTGGTCTGTAGGCTGGTTCTTGACACCCTTCACTTATGCATTTGGATGAATCCACAGTTGATCAGAGAATACAGCTGCTTACCTGCCGATTTTGGCGAGAATTTGTCGCGATGCGCCGCACATACCGCCAGCAGTCGGTAACCCAGGTCCAGGTCATACCCCTGCTGCGCCGCTACTCTACTGACCACCTGAGGCAAACACACAAACATGAAAACAAACGGTTAAAGTCAGATATACAACTTTGGTCTTCGGTTATATCCTTGCTTTGCTACTTCTCCACTGACCACCTGAAACTTACAGAGGAAGGTTGGACCTGGCTACTTGTTTGATTTCTATACAACATGAAACCAATAAAAGGAGGTAAAATCAATATATTTCACCCGTAATGGGTGAAATATTAAAAAACACAGGATTCTTCATTGCTAGTCTGACAGACACTTTCAAGTTCCATGATTGAGGGTACTCGTGTACTCATCTGATCATCATCATATCTACCTCCATGAATGATTGGACATGGCATTGTACTTTTTGGGGGGCAAAACCCAGTCAATGACAAGAAAGTCTCCAGCCATATGGAGAAAGACTGAAGATACTATCAAAGACAATTTTTCAGGTGAGATATCTCAAAAAACATCTAAGAATTACCACTTTTCAAAGTCTCATAACTCTGCTGGGTACCCTAACACTGCCACATTTAACTATCATTAAAGAAAAGAATCATCATGAATCTAAAGAGATCTACAAATGCAGCATCAGTAATCCCGAGGTATGGCACACTTCCAGACGTGGACGATATTCTTGAGAAGGCCTTGATAACACTGACTCTTTAACGTGGCAGTCATCTAGAGTACTCGGCTGAATAACTGTACTTGTACTTGAAAGAAGGATTTTATAACATTACAATGTTCAGTAACTACTGGTGTCTATTGGGTACAAATGCATTTGTGTATGTTAATGATCAGGAAATGTTGTATTTCTGTATCACATGGTCTTCAAACTTTAAACAAAAAATTATAGCAATATGCTTGAGACTTCTGGGTTTATCCTCATCACACAGCAAGTCAGGTGAAACAAAGGTGAAACAAAGGAGAGTGACTTTGATCCAGTTTAGCTCACTGAAGAGCTATTTTTCCACTGATCATGACAGAGAAGACCTAAGACACACACTATATACAGTATTTACAGGTTCATTGTACCAGGGAAATTCCCCTAGCTCTTTTCCACAAGAACAATGAACAATGGACCACATCTTAACATCCTGTCCCAAGGACTGCGACCCTTTCCGGTAGCGCGCATGTCAGGTGCACGACACAGCCGGAATCGAACTCACAGCTTCTAGTTCCAGAGGCAGGGCCGCTAACCACTGGACTATGCAGGCTACTAAACCTAGCCTAAGTGAAAACCTAGCCTTTATACTTGTCAAGTTGTCTTGGCACAGGTAAAAGTCGCGTGGCTGCTCTTTGATGGGTACACAGGGTTTTTCTTAGCACAACAAGGATGGACCTACACAAGTGCAAATATACCACCGCTCAGTACTGCTTCTGTGCCAAGCTTACACAAAGTGTAACTCTCAGGTAAAATAAACACAGCAAGCAGGGATAGAAACCTAAGCTATTTGCCACCACCAGAGCATTCTAGAAGTATCAACCATACATGCTTGGAATACTTGAGGCCCTAGCTTTGGGTGGGTAGGACAAAAACACCAGGCAACACTGGCTGCAAGCACAGAGGATCATGTGTCAGGGGAGAAACCTGTTTGAATATGGACAGACATTACTTTTCAGCAGTGTGGGCAAAGCGGTGTAAGATTTGGGACCACTCCTTCCCAGAAAAGATTCAAACTCAAGAGGAAATGCGCATTTCTGTGATATGATCCTAGACTGTACCTGTACAACAATTTTGAGGCATTTTCTGAATATTCAGGTATTGCCCTTTTGAGACAACACATTTGTATCTGTAATATTTTCATTTTCTCTATTCATATATTGTTGGAACCACCTCAAACTTACAGTTCATAAGACTTTAAATACTTTAGAATAATGAAGATCGTTTATTTGAAGTAAACTCGAGGACATAGGAGACTCAAAACAGACTCTTTTCATTTCATTATCAAAATTTCTATTAACTGCTTTTCCCAGACAAATGTACAACAAACACTTTTTGTCTGAAATCTATAAATAGGAGAATACATTATGATTTTTGAGTACAGTTATCCCTTGATAATTACCAGTTCTGTCACTCTGCATTCAAAACAACTCATCTTGGGACTTCAGATTTCAAAAGTGATGCACAATGGCAAAGAAACATGAGATCACTTCTGACACACAGTTGCATACTTTTGATACCAAACACTGGATTGTATGTCCCTTTGCTGAGGACAACCAATTGAAATGTATCCTACTACATAGCTCTTGAGCTAAAATGTTACTCTTTTTATAGCTGAAGAGAGATTGCAAAGCTCTGAACACAATGGTTGTAAAATATGAGCAGACGTATTGGGTATCTAAAGGGCTGTAACATACCATGTAGAATAGCATGCTACTAGCATCACAACAACAGATGCTTTGAATCTGGGTTTGAAAATACTGTAGCAAGATCTTAACGTTATACAAAACTGGGTAAAGCACAGAGGCCAGGTTTTTTTTTTAGCAGTACACTGTATTTAATGATATAAAATAGGAACTACTCGATAAAGATTTGTCACTCAGGTGCATTTGTGCATCAGACCATACAATAAAGATTTTCAGGTGGACAGGGAAGGATGTATGTGGTGTCCAGCAGATCTAAGGCCACACCAATTTAATTTCTTGGTTAACGGATTTTTATTTTCAAAAAAAATAAAAAAATTTAGAAAAAAAAATCATGAAAACAGAAGGCTGGCCTTTCATGATTTTTTTTTAAATTTCTAATTTTTTTTTTAAAATAAAGATCCGTTAACCAAAAAATTAAATTCGTGTGGCCTAAGTACAAAGTTGAATAAAATATCTGTTCCACGGAGAGCTTCAAGGCTCAGAGTAACAGGTGTTGTAGATGTTGCCCCCTAGCAGTTTTTCTTTAAAAACTGAAGATGCATTTTTCTTGTTTAGACATTTGATCATCATGTCTGCTCCATGTCGGCAATGTGACTGACTGCTCTCTGGAAACATGGTGACGTCTTCATTTCCAATTCACAATGTGACCTACTTAGTCTAAAGATAAATTGTTGTCACCTGCCCATTACCAAGTAATATTGAGGGCTTGGCAATCTCACAAATGTCAATGCCTTATCTTCTTCAGAGGAACACAGCAATTGCTGATGGAAACCGTAACAACATTTTTTTTTCAATGTCTAATGTTCCATTTTGGTAGTTATAAGCAAGAATCAATTTGACTTGTACGGATAAAAATCCATGTCTTCCATGCAGCATCCAGTTGAAAATTACCTGTCCCGTCTCTTTTAACTGGCCAGGGTACTATAATGTCTTGATCATCATCATCTTCATCCTATGCCTACAAGTTGATGATATATAATATTATGCACTTGCCTAAGCCTATATATGGCCTCCTTCATATGCAATTTGATAATGTGCAAGCCTAAGACTATACCAATGCAAAGGGACACTAAAACAACATTCAAGTTGGTATTCAGATAAGGCCAACATGAGGCCTAGCTATACATGTAAATGCTCGCCTGGGTGCCACCCTACTGTGTGAGGGGAGTATGGGAGCCCTGGTTAAGTAACAAGGATGGCACCTGCCACCAGGGCTACTGCAATGCTCTACCCCCAAAATCATATCATGCCACGGGAGTGATGAGTACGATGAGGACATGGCTGTTTCCTTTCTCAACTCAAACCTTATCCAGATACACCTGTCAGCCATTTTAACTTCCTGCAGCTAGTGGTGACCAAGCTTGGTCAGCGTCCAACAAAAATGCCGTTGTGTGCAGTTTAAGAGAGAGGGTACACTAGCGAAGATAATGGCGATAATGATTTCCCAAGTCACCGATTACAGTCTAACACTCGGACATGGCTGGACTGTTTTCCTCTTCTCACAATACTCATATATCCATGAATAGTTTTATCAGGTTGGTTCTTATGCACAACCAAATGTTTTATTCAAGGCAACGTGTATTATATATAGTGGAAGGTGACAGACGGTCACCGAAACGTCGGCTTGAATAAAACGGTTGTGTATAAAGAACTTTGTTATCCAATACTTGTATAGATTGGTGTGGAAAACTTCACCAAACTCTTTATTGGCAAAAAGCTTTCAATAACCACAAACCACATCTACTTATGCTAGCTACCCTGGCCAATCAGAGATAGTCATATGGGTGTGGCAATACAGTGACAGGCATTTTTATAGGCAGGAAGACAGAGGGCAGCCATAACTGGTGCCAATGGGCAATATAATGGCTGAATAGGGGATTCATTACCTCTCTACTTCCACCGCTCTGGCTTTACTTTTGAGACCATTTACATTAGGAAGAGGCTGGTCCAAGCTGGAAAGATTTGCTGCTTTTATTTACAATATGAGGCCAGCTTAGATGCCACTATTACATCCAAATTTAGACTTGTGTCCAAAAGACTGTTTTCTATTAAGATCTGTTGGCATTCAAACAATTCTTTCACATGTGTTTGACAGGTGTGTTGGCCTACAGTCACTGAAACATTTCCAAAACCTACTTTCAACCTGGTGGGACTAATTTGAGACAAAACTCATTTTTAGCCATGAAAACTGGAGATCGACAACACTACTGAGGCAGCGCCTTCCTACCTGGTATTGGACTGGGATTCTGATTTTCTGACTCGTGGAATCTGACATTTTTGTTACCATGAAAAAAGAAGGGTCAAAGCGAGACAGGTGTTTTGCAAACAGCATTAATAGGTATTAACTTTCTCTCCTGAACAGCCTCCCTGCCGAGATGTTAGCATGACTTCCGCCCCCTCATCTATACCTTCCCTTCATCATCATCACATCCACACGACCTCATCACCCAAAGTTAAACTTTCTCTCCCACTCTTGATGGAGTTCTTATAGCCAACAGCTCTTTACTAAATGGAGTATACTTCTCTCCTGGGGGTGCTCTGTCGGCCATAAATACAAACTCACAGTCCCGCAATCATTTTCCGCCATACTTTCAATAATAACACGGGTCCAGGCAGGGAGGAATGCTGGTATCCCTGCGGTCCTATCCGTGCTAACTACACCCTAACAGTCACCATATAAGGGAGAAGGCCAGGCAGGGTGACGCCAATAGGCCTGGAAAATATTCTCTGTTATGGTTGGTGGAATCAAAACAAGGTGGAACATTTCAGTTGCAGAGAGGCGTAGGATTACAAGCTGAATGGTAGGGCAAAGCCAGCAATATGTAATGGCTCAACACAGCTCCAGTCTTTTCGCTGACTGGGTCCATTTGTTAAAGGGTAAATCAGTTCACGGATTCAACATAAAAACTGGAGGGACCCTCGCTGCATTTCTTGTGATATGATATTCTACACATGCACACAGGGATTCAATCTGATTGGTTACTAGTCGTGATGATTGACAAATGAACTTCTAATAAAAAGATACCTGCAGTCACAATCAAATTTCCAACTGTGTGACTAATTTTAACTCTCTGTTGGAAAAGAATGATCCAGCTCCTATATTGAAATGTACTTCATTTTTCTATTTCTCATAATCATACATAAATGTAGATATATCTTTATCATCTTCCTCCCTAATCCTTCAGAATTTTGTGACACCTTTTGCGGAACACATGCAGTAGTAGTGAAAAAATCAGAGCAACCTGGTTGCAGCTAATCGCTTGCAAAATATTCAGAACATAATACGGTGTGTGAAGGCTGGCATTACAATAATGAGATTATTGATGGGCTGTTACCTTCTGCAGTACAGAGTGCATTTCATTTTGATTAATACCAAATACCTGTTCCCTTCTCTACAGTCTTGATTAAGTTTCAATAAATCTTGCTTCAGATAAAACAATTTTCCTTGTCCAAATCCTTCTCAGATAATCAATAACAATATAACAAACTTTGAAAATGCCATTCCTCCAGCGGCCGATGCTCAATTATTGGCCATCTTGTTCTTGCTTTTGGTCATGGCAACAGCATAGAATCAAAACAGGCGTAGTAGTGGTGTTGAAAGTGTAACACTGCTTTCTATAATTTAAAATTGTCATGTTTGGCCACATGTAACATTACCACCTCAGTTTACCTATCTCTATTAGTAGTCTTAGGCTTCTTGCTACATGCAACGTTCTGCCTAACTAGTTGAACAACACAACTTTCCAGTCACACCAACTATCAAGCATAGCAAAGCATGCTGGGAAGGGTGAGATCACATGACCAGCAGGTGACAGTGATATGATAGGCAGGTGGAACTGTCAATCAAATCTGTTTACCAATGAAGCTCTCCTGTTGACATAACCCAGATCTTTTTGTGCACCTGACCCAAATACAACTACCTAATGTTGACTTGTGCAGATAAGAAGAAGACAACAGTCTTCCCTACTGGAAAAGCAGAGATTAAAATGTAACTGACAAGGCAGGACAGACCTATTCATCCTTTCTGACAGCAGGAACCTAGATTATTGTGGAGCTTCAGCTATGGTAGTGGACGACACTAGGAATCACAATCATTTTAATGGGAATGTTGAATGAAAAGAGCAAGTGACTTTCAGAACTGTTTTGGGGTTTGACTTACTGAGAAAAGGAAATTGCGCAGGGCTGTCTCCAGTCTTTAATTCTTTTACGTCGCCTGCTCATTGTTTGGGAGCCTGTGGTGTTCATTTTCACTGTTAAATATGTCATTTTTAGCTTACGAAAAAATATTTCTTTTATCAATTTCATGTCACGAAGTTCAGATTTTTTGGACGGATGGGGTGAAATTTTTGTCTGTCGCAGCAAGCAAATATTCTGTCCCGGGACAGAGGGACAGGTCCTGGAGGCAGCTCTGCACCTGCTACTAGCATGATTAGGAAATATAGCCTCAATCAATAATCATGCATTCTTCTTACCATAAGCATGATATGATAGCCTGAATTTTAGGGCTCCTGTTATCAATAACTTTGGGTTTCAACTTCAAGGATATTTCGATGGTCACAACACAAACAACTCTCTAACCATATGAAACTTTTATTTCCGCAACCATTTTTCTATGTACATGTACAATACTGTGCAGATTGATACAGAACAGTTTCATATGATGGTCTTTTATGCTAGTTTATAAGACATGACCACAGGGAATGGACGAACGTATGAAACCTTTCTCTCCACAACCATGTGGCTGGATACAATACTGTGTAGATTGATACAGAACAGTTTCATATGAATTATCTATTTATCAATTTAATCTTTAGACACCTGGGTGGCCCAAACAGCTATGCTAGCTGATTTCCGTTGGGGCCAAGTATAACATATACAGACTATCAAGGGTCTTTTGTGCTAGTTTATAAGACATAACCTCAAAAGATGTACCAACTGTATGAAACCTTTCTCTCCACAACCATGTTGCTAGATACAATACTGTGTAGATTGATACAGAACAGTTTCATATGATTTATCAAGGGTCTTTTGTGCTAGTTTATAAGACATGACCACAAGGAATGGACTGACTGTATGAAACTTTTCTCTCCGCAACAATGTTGCTAGATACAATACTGTGCAGGACTGTAGATTGACACAGAGCAGGTTCTAGCCAGCCTGTTGGGGGTAGAGTTGCATATTTTGCGTATGTTTTGGCTGTGCCATGGTGTCGCTATGAACACCAGCATTACTTTCCAAAGGGCCTACTCGACCTCCCCTACAAAGTGGGGGGGAGGGGTGCGGAGATACCCTGTCCTTTTTATCCCTGCACCAATTATTTTGCCAATTGCATGCATGAGTTGTTTGAAGTGCTGTTAGAGGGCCAGGTGAGTATACAATGTTCCCCCACATAGATGGTGCTGACTAACTGTGGTTAGCAAGGGATTTTTTTAGCCAGCGGTCACTACGGAGGATGGTACTCAGGCTAGGTGCCGACTCACTTGGGTGGGAACAGTGCCTGAAGAAAGGCAGGGTCAGAAATGCTTTTTCAGCCATGGTTGCACAATGGTACAAGTTCAGGTTGGCCAGTATGAATGAATGATTGTTTTTTTATTGAGAAGACATACATGTACACTCAAGATCTATCTAGCCAGCTGTCTTAATTGATGTCAGACCTTACAACATTCAAAACTTAAGTACATATTGACATGTGACAACCCCTACATGGTATACATAGGAAAATATATGAAAGAATGTCTAGACGATAGAAATTCCGTCAATGACTGTAAGAACCCATTCTAAACCCATACTATTCACTCTTGTATTAGGGAGATTAACCTTTAGATATATATAGAACTGTAGTTACCAGCCATACTTTGTGCCTTGTACAATTGTTGCGCAAAAAAGGCATCTTTAAAATAAACATACCAGTGAATAAAACATGTTTGAAAACCAACTACATGTGCTTGACAAAAGGCAAGGTTTCTAACGCAAATGCTTGAAAGAGCTCATATTTCAGAAACAGATTTCCACTTCCAGATGTCCTATGAAAATATCATTATATCATGTAACATTATTACCTGCTTTACGCTTTCTTAGATATCAATAAACCTTTTAACGACTTACTGCTATAGTGATAATCATTGTCATTAATCTGATAATCATGCTGGGCAACCATAAAAGTTAGATATCCTTCAATATGATTTTAAGTTTTGCAGGCAGATTGATAAGAGATCTGCATAGTTAAAGACTCATCTGGTACTTTCAAAGATAATTTGCTTTCTAGATTCAATTTCAGTGTTTCTTTTTTTCTTCCAATTGAAAACGACTATGGTAGTTACAGATTGAAGTTAAGTTCATTGTCTATTTGAAAAAAAATTGTGGCCAGATTCAAAAGGGATCTGCATAGTTATAGACTAATGAACTATTTTTTTAAGTTAATTTGATTTTGGAATTCAATTTCAGTGTGTGCTTTTTTTTTTCATTTCTCTTTCAAATTCACAACGACGACTGCAGTTACTGGAGTTCAGTTCACTTATTTTCCCTCTAAGCAGAGATCAGGAGCAGCTCATTCCTTGACAAAGACTGGAGCTGATCAGTCAAAAATTTGGGTAGGTCCAATTTTTGTGTTGGCTATTGCAGTTCAACTTTGATTCAGAGACCAGGACTGTTTTCTGGTTGCTACTATGTTCTGGTAGGCCTTTTCCCAACACATCCTACTGTTGCGGCTGTGCACATTCTCACAGTGTAGTCACAGATGACCAGAGCTCTAGCAGGACTGGGACCTGACAGAGTATGGCTCTTCACATCGGCATGGGGTGGAGGACACCTTTTGTGTCCCAACCACAGGGCCATGCTGAGGCATGGGAAGCCTGGCCATGACAGGGACCCAGACACTACCACACAATAGTGTCACTCCGCAAGCAGGGATTGATACATCACTGTAACCATGGCAACCAGACAGGCCAAATAGGAACAAAGGAGGAGGACACACAACCTCTGACCTGGAACTGTTACCATGGAAACAGACATGGACAATCTGGGGAGGACTTGGTTTGAGCTTTGGAACAAGATCTCTATCAAATCTGAAAACATAATGTACGCTCTATACAAGTGAGTGGCTTTTACCAAAAAATAGAAAAATACAGAACAAAATAAAAGACAAGAAACAAGGAAAACTTGTTTAGAAGACTGTTGTGATGATTGTTATTCTTCCAGTATGTTGAAACTTGTTGCATGTTACCTTCAAAGTACATACTGCTGCTATAACAATCCTGATATCTATCTGTAACAGTTAAAAGTCACAGCTGGACAAAAATAATAGCTGCTGATTTCAAACCCCTTTTGTCCTTTCTTTTTCTCTTACCCATTCAAGTCTTCACAATTGAAATGAATATTTACTCATTTTTCATACTCTGCTAAAAATTGCAATAAGGGTGCCGTCACATTTTACAGCAGCGACCTGACTTTGCCTAACAACTTTGAATCAATCGATCAATTAGTCAAGTAATAAATCACTTACTCTTTAGTTTACTTTACTTAACTCTTCACCGCATTTGAAACAGACATGTTGCTGTATTAAGGTCTCATTCATGTATTAATCCGAGCGGGTGAAAAAAATGAACAGCTGCATGAAAAATGAACGGCTGCATGAACGTGTGTGGGAAATTCCCTTTTTGCCAGCCCAACTGATCTCAAGCATCAAACTGATGAAAGCTTGTTTGTAACTGAAGAAATTAGCAGGTAAAGTTTGGCAGCCGCACACGAGGTCGGACGTGCACAGCCCTGCATTTTGAACGAAGCGGTGGTGCGCGTACAGCTGTAAAGTGCCTTTTGTGAGGTGTAGCTAAGTGCAGTTTGCAAGGCATATACAGAGATTGTACGTAGTGAAGTTGTTGGCAATTTTTTACATGATCTATGGTAAATGTTCTCAACATAGAATGAATGACATTGGTACATTATCAATAGCTTCATTACGAATGTGCCCATGTTAAACACATGTAAGCCTATGGGGCGAAAAAACTGATGAATGAGACCTTAAACAGGTGTATACATACACAGAAGGGCTGACTTACCGTCAAACAGCCAATGAGGCTCTGTTCGAAGGGTCTCTGGAATGCACGTGGGTCGGCACACCATTCCAGCAGCTCTCGCGCTGCATTCTGAAAACCCTGCGGCGATGAGAGTTGCTGCAGAAACAGAGAAATGCGAGGTGAATATTAGCCTACTGTTGGAGATGTTGGCTTGAAATGATAATGATTTGGGCCCCCTGCCAGCCGTCTTTGGAACTGCAGTTGCATGTTTGTTTAGGCTTGATCGTTTATCTGTTTTAACATACATTTTAAAATAAACATATCTGTCATTGATTTTAAAAACAATCTATATAAGTTTTTGGACCTTTCAAATGTCGAAAGCTCTTGGATTAAGTAAAATTAAAACCAGTACCATATACCACAAAGCAGTACATCCCACAAATATTAGTCCAAAGTTATATTGAAGAGCCTTGCTTGTGACGTTTCAGTCTATTTCCGTCAGTTATTGATCATGCTGTGGCTGGTACTGAGAGTACCTGGGGCTAGTACTCTGCCTAATGTGATCTAAGAAATAACACATTGGGACTTGTTCAAGCTACAGAGGACAGGATATGAATACTACAATATGCTAAGAATGCCTCAGAGAAAACCCTCCCTGATTCTATTCAAAGGCATTTTGATATTCCTTCACAATGATGTCGAACAGTGTAGGCGGACCGTTGAGATTATGACGTAAATAGAGCCAAAAGAGTCTCTTAGGTTCGCAGATAGGATGAACATCAGTCACGAAATTTCTTCCGAAAGGATTCCATTAATCTTTCAAGGCCATTTTTCTTAGCCTTTATTTCATCATCCTTCAAAGTCCAAAGAGTCCATCAAGATACATGCTGTGATCTACCTCTTGTAGCAATATGGCTCTTTGAAATCACAAATACTTAAATCATAATCCAACGTTATCAAGAGAACAGAAGCTAAGACTGACCAATATCTTTTGTCCAAATCTTTTGTTTCAGGAAAATTAAATTAGTGTAATTCCAAGATCCACATCATTAGATTGGCAAAACACATGGTCCAGCAATCAGTGCTATCTCTAGCTTTAGTTTTTTCTGTCACACTCATTCTTGGGGAGCCCATGTTGTTAATTTTCGTTGATCGATCTAATTAAGCTGACGAAAATATATTTTCAACAATGTCATGTCATGAAGTTCAAATTTTTACACCAATGGGGTGAAAGTTTTGTCCGTGCAGGGACGGAGGGTTGCGTCCTAGAGACAATCCTGATGCTTATATATATATATATATATATATATATATATATTAAGGACAGAAATAAAGATCCCACAATATTTCAACCAGGGAATCATGTTTTTTCCATCAGCCACATAAAATCTCACTGTACACCAGCAAGTTGAAATATATGGATTAGATTTAGTTTGACATTCCAAATATAAAGAGACTAGTGTTGGATGGTTTCCCTTTCCATTCTACTACCAGAGCCTTGCCAGATGGCACTGTTTCAATAAACTTGAACAAAAACAAAACAGTGAAACCAGAGACATTGGATGGATTCACCTTTCTCAATACTTGGCATACAGTTAGTACAACTTGGTACCAACCTATTCTTTCTCAAGCATTCCAGCTCTAATCTATGTCCAGAGAAACAAAGATTGACAATGGTATACAGACTCCGTAGTTACATGTACATCCCATAGTTTAACTCTATAAATGCCAGGCTTGCAACTGACTAAGGTCAGGGCTTGAAATACTGGGTGCATGTGCGAAATTGGAGCTGTACACCTAATTTTTGAATGTGGATACATCAGTACACCTAGATATTTTGTAGGCTATAGGGTAAACTAAATGTACTATTGTACACTAATATACAGAATATTCTTGAAATGTATAAGCATGAAAAAAAGGTATATAACCTTAAAGTTTGTTGTACTTTGTTTGATGCGTCAAAATTTTGGTAGAAGCAATAGAATTACAAATTGAAGTTCTTAAGAAAAGCAATCGGTTTTGTAATGACGTTTTGCTGATATTCTTATTTTTTATGTTGTGCACCTACATTTTAAGGGTGGGTACACCAGTGCACCTATTCCCAAAAATGAATTTCGAGCCCTGTGACTGAATGCTTGGGAGGTCAAACATGATCTAAAGAGAAGTAGAAATCAGATAATTGGTGCACTGGGATAACTGGATCTTCTAGCAATAGTAGCTGATGGTACTAAGTGACTTTATCTAACTTTTGGGATCTACAAGTTTGCCCAGTGGTCAGCAATTCCAGTTGTGGACCAACAGATTGAGAGTTCAAATCCCACTTAAACCATCCATGGAGATTCTAAAACACTATCGACTTGACAGGCATGTTATAAAATCAACAGGTAGAAAACATGGAACTGAACACTGTCAGATACGATATTCCACCACACAGGCACTTCATACCCAAACCGCCATTGAAATTCTGTCCATGGCCTCGTCCTCACACCCTTATCCATTTTCAATCTTGGAGTTCACAGCGTGATAAACAACTCAATCTACGTTGGCTTTGGGGGGACTTCATCTGAAAATGCAGCTGGCTGCTAGTTATCGATACTGTCTCCCAGTTCAGTGGACACATTGCCACAAACAGATCTTATGTCCTTCCAGTTCAATACTTTCCACCACAGAGCAGCCGTTATTGGGAAGGCCCAGGGGTACATTTTTGCCCAGGCATGAGTTTCTAGACCTGTGCGCAGTGAAGAGGATCAAGTCCAGGGACTGGCAATCACCAAGAGGAAATTAGAAGTCCATTCAAATCCTCACCTACCAACTTCCACAGGGATTGGTAGACTGAACTTATTGGCCACATCCATTGACTTTGACTTTAATTTGTGCTGTTGATTTTTTTTCTTTAAATCTGTGCAGAAAACGGGATGGCTAAGTCGAAATAAAACAGAGAAAAATCTTGTGAACCAAGAGAAAAAGGAGTCCAAATTGCCATTATATAAGTATTTCTTTAAAAAAAAAGCCTTAAAAATGCAAAAATGGAACCTGCATAAGTCAGTAATCGAAGAAACTTGCCAAGGACAGATTGATTATTTTTGACAGGTATGCAGTCTAACTCTAAGATGAACATCAGTTATGATTATGATTATATATTGGTATATATACATTTGTTCTGGGACACAAAATAAAACAATCATAATCTCTTTATAGCAAAAAACAACACAATAAAAAAACATGAATAAATAGCTGACCTATTAAAAAAATGAATTACAACGTTTTAAATCACACTATCTGTTTATTCATTGTCTGCAATCCTTCCAGGCTTACCCCCAACAAATCTTACTTCCATCTTTCCTCCCTCTCCTGAGTTGGGGTGCAAATAAAAACTGCGTTCCTTTAACTACAAATCTATGCTGGCCATTAAAAGTCCTGGCGAGCTAAAACTCCTCCCTTTCCACACAACCTGCGGACAAATCTCATCAGCCACTGCGGAATTGATGCCCAAATCTGACGACCACATCTTCCAACCCAAAAATCAATACGCGAGGTAATTTCTATCAGGAACCTTATTTTTACCTCCATAAACCAGCACTTTCTTGGAGAAAATGTTAACTACACATGCCAAGTATCGCAATCAGTCTTAACTAAGGATGACCTGGTGTCAGCACTGTGGAATAGCCAGGTGATTCATCCTGGTTTGGGGCTGAAAGATTTATTCCACCAGCTCGCCTTTTCTGCAGTTAAAAATCATTAGGCATTACAAGTGCGGTGGGCAGTAGATAGCAGCGGGCCACCAAGGGTTTTTCCTCCAAAATCATGTACACTTCCTCTTGGGACAGAGATCCTGAAACAGGCTTTAAAGCCTGTAAATACTAATTAAGAATTGTAATGGGAAACATACATAATTCAAAAACACCTCAACAAGTCAAAGGGTTGCTTCGAATTGCAAGATTTAATATTTTTTGTTGTTGCTGCAAATTCTCATCTATGCATAATGTTTAGTTTCAAACCTACATCACATGCAACCACTTGATACTCGTTAGCAACCTTGTTAATCTCCTTTTTATTCCACACTTTTATAAGTACTCACTCCTCTGAGCTAGCAACAGTGGTCGAATATTCAAAACCTTCTTTGTCGGCTTGTTACAAACTCAGTTTGATCATCAGCCTGCCTGCACAGCTCCCTAACTGCACATGTCGCCGCAGGTGACCTACAACAAAGACCAGGATGCCAGCTAAATAACGAACGGTGGCGCTTTCCTGCCCATCCTCATCAGCATACGGTAATTGGGGGGATGGTAATGTGTGTGCCCAGGGAAATGGCATCACCTCCGTGCTCTCATGTCTTCCCGGATAATGCTCAATACCTCTCCTCACCTTCCCCATCAAACCCTGACACCCAGGGGTCATGTGATCCTGGCCAGCCAATCGTGGGAAACCCAGGGGCATTCAAACTAAATGAATATCCCATTTCAATTTCCATTTACCAGAGGTGATGCCGGCCACTTGCTATTGGCTTCTCACCTCTGACCCGACTGGAAGGGATGAATCAATGGTGGAAAATAATTGCCGTCATTCCAGCAGTAGCAAAGCACATTGTGGGAAGTTAACATTCTCGCTGTATACAGCGATTCTGGCATGGAATAATAACAAATCACGGCCTAGAAAAGCAATGGAAATATTTTCGACGGCACATTCAGATGCTGCTGATCTGCTATATGAAAATGTAGGTTCATGCACATGCACCAAGTCTGACTCAGCTACAGTAAATATCAGAACAGATTGCTCTTCTTTTTCTGGGACAAGGAGTGGCAAAGTACAGCAAAGAACCACCTAACTGCCTCCTCTGGCAGATTGCAAGGTGAAGGTAACTAAAAGAGAAGGGTACAATCTACCTATAGGATAAGCTGGAAACTAACAATTCTTGCAGTTGCAGTGCTGTTTCAATAATTTCTCAGCTTCAGTAACATGTAGCCAGATGATGCTTCTTGGTATTCTTTGCTACTCCTAGGAAATGGCTTGTCAACATGCCAAAGAAACATATCACCAAGGCAACATATCATCAAGTAGTCTAATATCTGTTTGTGAAATCTGATGTTGGACAGCACTTTCTTCATCATGATAAACCCAAACATGCTATAAGTATAATCTTTTATCTTCAAAAACCTCTTTGAATCAAACACTAGTGAACCTAACAGCAAAACTCTGTACCGATCACCAGCCAACACCACCTGTGAACCATTAATGAAGTTCAAAGTTACATCACAGGAATGACAGAGTAACGTTTCTGCCTGGGCTACACAAGGACCTTTTGTTCCTGCCTAAATAGATGTGTCCGTCAGAGTTGGGGAAGGCAATCAACAAGGATGTCTGTGTAGCTTTCTGCACACAACTTCTCTTCTTTGATGCTTGAATAAATGGCTGGCTATAAAATCACCTGCTCCACATACCAAAATTTCACAGTGTTCGACATAGATTTGAGGCCATAAGAAGACAGACGGAAAAGATCTGCATTTTTTTCCATACCACCCTCAAATCCTTTCTTACCCACCTGTGCAATCTACAGCTTCAAAAGGCACTTTGCACAAACAGTTAACATAAAGATGTAACCTTAACTAGTGATGTTTTGCCAAGATAAAAGTCTGTTTGAAATATGGTATGGTTGGCCATGTCTTTCCTGAAAGACTACTGTATCGCTCTCAGAACATCTAGATGGCATATACCCCTACTCAAGGTGCTTAAATGGTTCTTCATAGCTTAAACAGCTTCCACATGCATTTGGTGTAACTCACATTTTAAACCTCCTTGGTGTAACACAGTTAGGTATATCAGAACAGAGCAGGCCTGCCTGCATAGCTGGTGTGGTAGACAGGTCCATTTTAACTAAGGGGAGAGTACCAGCTAAAGGCTACAGCTGCAAAAGACTGTCTATCTAGAATGGAAACAAGAAGGCAGTAAACAGTAAGAGCTCCCACCTGCCAACACTTACACTAAAAGTATAAGTACTAAAACATTTCCTAACTTTTTTTCGGACCATTTGGTATTGTACTTATATTTCCTAATTCAGTGTCTTTACCTAAGGCCTCAAAAAAACAAGAGCTTTTAAAAAAAGCTGGCGTTTCGGCTACGTTTATAAGTGTGAATTGTCTTTTCCCTTTACTTGAAGTAAAATCTGCCAGAGGAAGTCACTCAAGGGCTGTTCAGTCTATAAGAAAAATTGTCATTTTGGGAAATGAGTACTGTTTTAATAGAGAAAGGCAGATTGGGGAAAGCAATTTTGAAGTTACGTCACTTAACTTAAGTGCTTTTGAAAAAGCTGGTCTTGGCCTACAACTTGTACTTATTTGTAAAATGTATAATAGGCTCATTATAAAAGCTATCAATGTAATTATGTACATGGCACGCAATAAAACATAAAATTTGAAAAAGCACCATTGAATCATCAGCACTATGGTAATTAAGTGAAATAGAAGTTCATAACAGCTAAGGTTCTATCTAAAATGACTACCAAATGTCAAACAAATCAACAGCTACCTCATCCGTATTATTCTGGTTTCCGCATTTACAACATTTCTTCCTTATTTTCCTGGGTAATTTTGCTAAAATTCATGAAAATTCCCATAGTTTTGTGCCGAGGGGCGCCACTTTCCACGTCCGTGTTGTCTGAATGAAGTCGATACTGAACAATGGAGCATTTGCTACTGTAACAAAGAATCGCTGTTTTGCAAACAACATCAAGAGCCTCTGTTTACATCGGGGATAGAAGTTTAGTGGCGAGTGTTTTGCAAGAATCATCTTACCGCGCATAGGAGCCGCTGCACGGTATTTTCCATTACAATGAACAGAAAAATTCGAATGCCGGGTTTGGAATCTATGAAGTCCTGTTCATAAGACAAAGGCCTTGTATATATTAAATGAATATTTAAAAATAACAAATATAAAATATTTCTTTATTTATTAATGAAAAAAAATGATATTCATAAATATGATATTGATAGATTAATATAATATCAATATATATTTTTGATATTCAATATCTAAAAAGAAAAAAAAAATCCATGCACGGAGACGAACCCGGATCTTCTGGGTCCGAAGTGCTTCGCGTTGCCAGATCGGCCAAGCTGCGGTACGTAACTATTCACTCTGGACGTAATGCTATAACCTCACTATATGGTATCATTTATGCCGATTTTTGGTCGTTTTCTTGACGAAATCATTTTTTTTCTTCTGCAATCTTGTGGAATAGATGTGATATGGTCATTTTTCAGGATATCAAAGTCCGAAACCACAATGCAATGATATTTCCGAACAGTTGTAGCAGTTACATGCGGTCGCCGTCCTGTGTCACATGCAAATCTAGCCTGCCTGCATTTTCGTGCTCTCTTGCCATATAAGGCAACGGCTATACAAGGATTTGAGAACGTATTGCCATATAAGGTCTTATTGTGTGCGACACAGTGTTGAACCAAGCTTCCCTGGTTCCTTCCTCCTTGCTTGAAGGTAAAAGCCAGGACAATGCGTTCCGGCGCGCATGCGCCGAAACGCAAAAAAAAATTCGAGTAGATCTACAGTCCTGAAAGAAATAGGGTCAGTATATATAGTCTCTGCCTTTTTATATTTCAGCCAAAGTGGTCGAACAAATACAGTTTGACAATGGGAAATTGAAATGCATCAAGATACTAGTATTTTCAAGATTAAATCCTAATTATACATACCCACTATTATACATATGCACTATCATGCAGGGTGTCTACATAAACGGGAGCTAGGTTTGGTGGGTCTGGTTTATGTCATATTTTCTATTGCAAGAGAAATGAGGAGAAAACAACTCTACAATGTTTTCATCGCTTAGATGTTAGATTGAAAATTTTATGTTATTTGTCAGCAGTTGACCCCCAAGAAAGGCTAGGGCAGACAGGTTTTTACATAATTGGAAACAAAACATTTTTTTTCCAAGGCCCAACCAAATGTAATCTATTTAGAATACCTTATTTTTGCTGGCTCTGATTATCAGCACTCGTTTTGCTTTTGCCTTTCTTCATCTGCTTGGAGATTAGATACTGATCCTTTCTCTTCTTCCTCCCAAGACAACATATATTCATCAGGCACCATATTTATTGGATCAATTGAGAATGAATGTCCCAGATCTAACAACACTGCTTTAAATTTAAATCACAGGCAGCCAGATGGTGACAAATGGTAAAATCTACCCTAGGGCACTTGTGGGTCTCATGGGGGTTTCAGAAAAACCTTCATCAGTATTCTGGAATTGTAATTTCCGTCAGAGGCAATTAAAACTGTACACTTGTCAACCAAAGTGCTAAGTAGCAGTTCAAACATATCTTGGGCTGTGGCATCTCTCACAGGATGCTTTTCATTATGGGTCCACTCAAGCACAACAAGAAACTAGAGTAGAAAGGTAAGATTTGCAGTGGCATAATATTCCCCACCCCTACTTGCCATTAGTATTATCCTACATAAAACTCTAGCAGAAACAATGTTTTGCAATGGACAAGTTGCAGCATCAAAGTCACAGTTACTGTTTTAGAGAGACTACACTTATATTTACTATATGTGGAACTGAGGCACAATAAAATGTTGACTGTTTCTTAGTTCACTTAACCCTTCTGTACTTTTGGATTTAAGTTCACCTAATTCACAAGTCCCTATTACAACCTTACTGTGACACTGTGTATAGCCTAGTCATGGAGGTATTGAATGTGCTGATATCATATATATCGTATGATGTTATAATACAAATAGCTTTCACTGCCATTTCATAAAGGGTACCATTTTCTCTTCTATTCAGTGCTTTACACTTACAAGTTTTGTTTTAAAACTTTTGTTTTCTCAGGCACTCAGAATCAAAAACGGGCACCAGTCTATGCTATGTAGTGCCAGCGGACTAATCCAACAACAGACAACTAAGGGCAGGTCACCTGTGAAGTCGAAGCCATTGGGGCATCTCTAGAAATGAATTGGATCCGAGCGTTCCTTCTGGTGAAATAAGTTTGGGTGATTGCAAGCTGACCTCTGACATTTCTCCCAGGCACTCCAGTAGCCTGCAAATCCCCCTAAGTCCCCAATGCATATTCCATTTAACAAGGAGGTGCATTTTCAACCATTATCACAGGTGAGATCAAACTGTGACACAACTTTGGCAGCCTGTTGCTCACCATTAGAGACCCACTGAGGTTTCAAACTTCAACATCAGATACCAAGGATAAAACAGACCCATCAAATTGCTTTCAAGCTTGATTACTGCCTGCTTTTTGCTCAAGCTGGTCACAAAAGAAACGACAATGATTCTACAAGGATTGTGGCGGGGCTTTTGTGATGGTCAGGGACACGAACGAGTAATGCAATAGGCATCGTGACCAGGATCTGTACATGTGCACCCTTGCAACAGTTAATTTCTATACATGTACATGACAAGTGTACCAATGTGCTACAACTACTGATACAACTCTACAAAGAAACAAAACAGGAAGGATTGTGGATGGAGGTTCGGATGGAGAAGAAACATTTGGAAAGACAGCAGGAATTTGAAATTTGAAGGAGGGCCTGCATGTTCTTTCCCGCAAGTCATAGGGAAAGCCATCTTAGTCATGTAATTTCTAGCAAGGTGACCAAATTTTGCATATTCATCTTCCTTGATTTTAGACTACTACGTAGGGGGTTCTTCGGAATTCAGTGTTAAAGAGTGTCATCTGGACTCCCCATGCAGACCCTCTTAAGGGCTTGCATAGCTGAATGCACAGTTGAGTTTCTGTCATATTTCATAGATTTGATTTGACATGGGTAACCTGTCTTCGACCAGTCATCAGAAAAACATGAAAATAATCAAGTTCACAAACAACTGCATTTCTGAGGATAGCTACTAGGGGCTGTAACATCCAATCCAATCCCATACTCAGTAATGCAAGACTTACTCTGGCTTTTTATATTATCATATTCAAAAACTAATCAACAAATCAATGGTTCCAAAAACACAACCTCATTACTGTAGGTAAACAACAGTAAACAAAAATAGTAAACAACAGTTTTTTTTGCTCAGTTCATTCAAGTTATTTACATCCGTGTCAATTGCTATTACTTTTGGGTTTCCTTATTTATATACAATATCCATATCATGATTCAGTTATTCTAAGTTTACGTCTCCCGCTCACTTTTAAGTTCAACACATTTGATTTGTTTGATTTACTGTATAACCATTGTTTACATCTTATTCCTGTATTTAATTTGATTGTATTTAATGTAGGCGGACTCCAGGAAGAATAGTGTAAAATGTAATGTAAAAATTGTACATTAACGGAGATCTGAATAAAATAAACATACATACAACAAACAACAAACACTAAAAGACATCAGGAGCCTTCTAACCTGTTTGATGCACTGCAGCCTGTCGTTGGTCTGCTGAATGTGCCTGTCCATCGTACTTAGTGCCGCCATCACAACTCCTCTTCACTGCTGCCGTCGGTCCCACCCAGCAAACCTGCAACAACGAGTGCAAAATCTCCAATCAGGTTGCTGTTGTGCTCTCATTGTAAGCTAAGGGCTATCATGGTATGGTAATAACAGGGCTAGGTGCATGTGCACTTTTGTGCACCAAAAATTGGAGCTGTGCACCTAATTTTTGACTGTGGGTTCACCAGATATTTCTGTAAGCTACAGGTATTGTACAATAGTATTCGAATATTCTTGAAATTGAAGTATCAGAAAAAGCAATATAAACATTATTGTACTTTGATGCATTACATCATTTTATGTCATGCACCTAAAATTCCCTCTGTGCACCTAAATTTTTAGGGTAAGGTGCACCAGTGCACCTATTCCAAAAAATGAATTTCGAGCCCTGTAGAATCCACAGGTTAGCAAATTGAGGGTATTCTTGGTACAGTTGTGTCATCCAAAATTCAGCCGTCTTGTGAAGTTGTGAGGGAAATCAAAGTCATACGTTCTCTTGTACCATGAGTTCTGTAATAGCCTCACAGAAAATCCTATGACAAAAACGTATGACTGATGTGACAGGGCCAAAAGCTAAGTTGCAATTAAGACATTTAGGAAGGAGGTGTTGCTAAGGAGTGGGTTTGGCTCTCTCTCGTTCATTAATGTCAATCAAAAATCAAAATCATCTACTAATGGCATACAAAGTGCACTTTACAATGCAAGAAAGTCAATCACACGAATGCATATGATGACATTTGCATTTCTCCCATATTGTGCAGATACTTCTGTTTCTACCTACAGCAGACATGCCTATGTAGGTTTACAACAGACAAGATAAAATTGAGAAAATACTCAGAATGAAATAGAATTAGTAGATCATCAGGTAAGAATCGGCAATGTTTCATACTTCTTTGCAAAATAGATACATCCTTCCATTCATCCATTTTCCTTGTTACCATACCGTCTTTCATGGCATACCTAGAACAACCACATCCAAATATAAGGTGGGACCTACATTAATATTTATATAAACATGTGCCAATTTACAATAGACTAATCACAAGTCGATAAAGACAACAAAAATATAACCCGTTTAATCAACTCACTGCCATCAGAGCTTTTGAGATTACCAGTCTTGCCTTTGCAAAGATTCAGCAGAAACCAAGGACTGAATCCTGTATGAAAGGCGTAGGCAGCAGATTGGTAGGCGGCTTTGAACATTTGACAAGCACACATTGGGGCAGCGTGAAGAGGGGACTGGCCATGAAATATACTGGGGGGATAAGCAGCATTGATAGCATTGAGCAAGGCTGCAGGGAAGTAGGGACCATCCATTGAATGCTCAAGGACATTGATAATATCATAAGCCATGATAAGTAATCAAATGATGTGCTAAGACGAGCGAGATATAAAGAAGGAATGTTATGCCAGTGAAATATTACCATTGCTAGCACCAACTAGCTAACAGTAGTCATATCACCTTGGAGGCAGGCAATAGAAAATACTAAGTTGTATAAAATGGTGCAGATTTTATATCCTCACCACAAGCCTAATATCACGCATATTCAAGCCAAAAATCCTGCATATCATCACTGTGTATTTGATGTCTGATGATTTATTCTACATTGCAAAGCTTGTGACTCTGATTAAACTGATACAAAATTAATATGCACAACCCCTTAATGAATTGTTTCCATGGCCCTGACAGAAACTGCTTCCCTCTTGTTCCCGAGTCATAAACCAATTCCATGCTCAAAGAACCTCATGAAATATTCAGGCCACCATTATGATGATATCGTTACTGCTTTGACACAGCACTACAAGTGACCTGCAACGTTGTTCCCCCATATATTCCGATGTGGTCACGTTCGGTAACAACAAATCTACCACAACCAGAACGACCCAGGGAATTAATGTTTGATTATCTATTCAATGATTAGGAGTAGAGGTTAGATTTCTGGCTGGGATGCTCTAATCTGGTTTAGAGTAAATCTGTTGAGATGAATTATTGATCACTATCAAGTTGGTAATGGTTTGCTTCAGGCCGGCTTGATCATGTCAACATTGAAGTATACACCTACAGCTTTGCAAATCAATGGAGTGCCCATTTGACTCACACTAGGCCAGAGAGTATGATGTTTTACCAAAAAGATGACACAAAGTGCACAAGAATTTGATAGGTAATAGGTATTGCAACAATTTTGTAATATTTGACATGTTTTGTACTATAAAAATGCTCATGACTAGAATACAAGTCTGACTATTTACATGTATACGACAAATAAATAGTAACATGTTTCCTTGCTTGTAATTGTGTGGTTCCCTGCTGTTGGGCAGGGGTAGGGAGTGTGACCTGAACATGGATCACTACTTGTTGGTAACAGGTTACGTTTTAAGGGCAAATTACAGCAAAGTTACAGAACTTTCTAGCCCTGATAATGACGACCAACTACAGTAGTCTTTATAACGTATGTGGGCCGGCCACAATATAACACATTCAATCAGGCAAATGCAACAGTATCCTTCTGTGTCAAGCAAAAGTCTTCAGGGCAAATATCTGGAGCTCCCTATAACAATACACTGTTGGCAACATGCCAATGGGGGACAGACAGAGGCTTCACAGACAATCAGTCAAACAAATAGGCATGTCTGCTGTCATCATGTCATGTCCTCACTCGTCACTTGACTCCAAACAATGTTGGGCTAGTACTCATCATTGTAAATCATTCATGGTCACCCCATGATATTATTGAACACGGTACAGTCCCAGTTAATGATCTTGGAGATAGTAATACAGTCCCAGTAACCTTCTTTAGAATATTAGATCCTTGAAGTGACTATGTACAGTTCCATTCACCACTTCGGTCTTCTTAAACTTAAAGATGTCCCAATCCCATTTAATCCATTATATTATAATCTTCCTGGAGAGGGTGCAGTCCCAGGCATCCCCATGATACAATTGGAGATGGTACAGTCCCATTTACTGCCACCATATCCACGAAGACGATGGCACAGTCTCAGGCACTCCCATGATATCCTTGAAACTAGTTTGTTCCCAGCAGTGATAAATGACATTGCAAACCAGACGCTACAAGTACCAACCATCAAACCTGTCCTGCAACTTGCTGCATCAGCATCACCCTGTCTACCCCCTTCCTGTGATTCAGCCAACATGTCCACCCTAACTGGTCCAACACAAAAGTCTGGCCACAAACAGCAAAGCACAACATGTCTAACTGCAGTACCCCCACCATCCCATCAATAACACATTCCGTTCAGAGTTCAGACCATATTGGAGTGGCGAGAGTACAATTTTGAACAGCTTTTATACATCCAACTTTGTTTGTTGTGGAATACTACAAGTCCTGTCTGGGTAGGGCCTGTCCCTCCAACATGGAACGGAAATCTGCTTGTTGGGATGGACAAAAATTTCATCACATTCGTAACGAAAAAATATCTGTGCAATAATGACATGAAATTGATGATAACGTATTTTCATAAGCTTAAAATGGAGGATTCGACAAGAAAATATAATAACATGGGCTCCAAAACAATGAGAGGGACGGAAAAAATTTAAAGCTGGAGACCCCCAGTCCTGTCACTTACAATCAATCAATCAATCAATCAATCAATCAATCAATAAGTAACTTTCATTTATACTTACAGTTAATAACATATGCTGTAGGGTAGTTCAAGTTGTTATGGAAGACCTTCGTTTCCTAAGGCTCCTTTCATGCCATACATCCATAGAAAACAACAACTGCAAGAGTGAACTGTATTCTAACATGATGAAGGCCTGAGCTTTGTCCAGTTCTAGACCCTAACATCTGACATAGGCCACACTACTTTGCTGTCAAACCAGTCCTTAATTATTCATACTGACCTCTGGCTGGGTCATCATTATACTTGTAAATGCCTGTAAATTTGTATCTCCTGTCAGTGATCTAATCACATTCACTCTTAAGTAAGTACCTGTGTGCTGAAACAAGTGTCTGTCACTTTCCCTCAAAAACAAAACAAAGGAAAGCACTTTGTCAGTAAATTGCTCTAGCTTGTTGGCTGACGATTCTCTTCTTTTGTAATACCTTTTCGATGAGTCATATGAAACAAGAACATATTTGTTGCGGTTAATCCAAAAGACTCTTTTACGAATTCAGAGTTACCATTACTCACTTACTTACTTGTTCTTCTTGGCATTTCTGGCAATGCCATTGAACTTGAAGACAACTTTCACACAACGGCGAAAAAAGTTAGAACTAGAAGTACAATATAATACATGTTAGACCTATGGACAAAGCTTTAGCGGTGCATAGTGCCTGTTCGAGTTTAGATATCAACAGGAAGAGAATATCTCTTACACAAAGACCAAAACTCCAGTATTATATAGAGAAGCCTTCTCAAGCCAAGCCCCCCCCCCCGTGTCTGCCTGTGGTTTTGCTTACTCTAACAGGTCCTGTACAGTAGGAGTGAATGTTTTTGTGCTCAAATTGTCCAGAACCAGCCCCTAATCAAAAACACATTAATATTCATTCAATACACATGCCTACTGTAAAACGGGAAATGTTCCTGATTTAATTTGGTGGCACTGAAAACATTCAGTGTTCGCTTTGGTTTTAAGTTCGCAGTTGAAACCCGCAATTTAGGAATATTTGTGGTGGTTTTAGGTTCGTATTGAAGAGGTCACTATGAAAAACACAAACATAAAACCACTGTGAACCTTTCCCCTTTTTACAGTATGCCCAGACAACCGGTGTCAGATGATCCCTTTCCAGTCCAGTGAAAAATGTTAGACCAAGCAGATGTTGCAAGCAAAGATTGTAATGTTTTCTGACATTTCATTGAGATGGTTGTGTGTCAGAAAAAAACAAATGTTACAGTGTTCTCTCTGTTCAGAGATACTATGAAGTGGTCCCAATATAAGTGGGGTCTGTTTTGTTTTCAGACAAGACTTGAATACACGGAAGACCAGAATAGGGCAAACAAGTCAATACAGTAAATCCACATAGCCCCTGTATCCTTCGCATTGATGTATGTGTAATCTTTGTTTACTGGTATTAAGAATCTGGATGGAGCTCTGTCTAGCTATCATTCAGTTGCTGTAACAGTTTCAAAAGTTCTGCATTCTTCCTGGCATGATACAATCAGTATTTTGTGTAGCATCTCTCTTGGCTCATAACTTTTACTCCAAGTGTTTTAGTACGACTCTTGAGTAAAGATTATCTTTGTAATACAATAAAAGCACAATGATATATGGCAATGATTTGATTATTGCCAACAGCCATATCAATAATCACTCTTCTAATAGTATCATATGCATAACTATGTCCTCCTAAAGCCAGTATAACCTAGTAGCCATTCTCCCTTGTGGGCTTATGTGATATGATTCAGTCTTTAATACTTTCACAGGTTTGTGAGATATAACACTAAGGGGGCATTAAGGACTGCCAATAAAAAACTCCTCATGGCAAGTAATACTGTAATAAAATGCAAAAGCCACGGAGGAGACTAGCAGGGAAACATCTGGTGGGTGAAGATAGCAAGTACTTATTTTTAACATTTAGAGTCCTTTATGTCTTAGAAATGAGGACAGAAACTTTGCCTGATAATTTCAACACTGTCTGTGGTTTTCCTAAAACGTGGAAAATGCCACACAATGCTGGGTGGGTAATCTAACAGCCAGGCTGGTGTGAACACATTCAGAAAATTTTCTCTCTTCTCTTACAGTGCCCCACAGTTTGACCTCTACAAATCCCAGCAATATTTCTCTGCCCCACTGATTTCTTTGGCCATCTTGTGCGGAGAACTGTTAGGTTGAAAACACGGGCGTATCATTAGTTCACTTCACGGCACAATGCTCTCCTCTTGACATCATAATAGGGGCTTCATCACAAGTTATTTGTAAAATCTGACCCTTGCTATTTGGGTTTTACTTAACCTTTCACCCAGCCGAAGGGGCATTTCCAGACAGCTACTGAAAAGGTTTGTTCACACATGGCTTGAGATTCAGCCAGCGGAAAAATCTCATGCGCAGAATGTAGATACATCTCCTTTATCATCTTTCCTTCCACTGTGACGGTCCCAACATTGTCTACAGTATGTGTGTGGACCTGTTTTGCAAGGATCAAGGCTGCCAAGAAAGATGCAGGTTTGCAGAGAACTGAAGCAGGTTTTGCTAGCACTCTGGGTTAGGGTATGGACATCAAACATTCAGGCGCTTCACTTTATCTCAAAACATTCCAACATTCCACAGTTTCTATGGGTAGGGGAGATCAAACTGTTGCTCAGGGCATGTGACGTCAATTTCCTCCGAATCTCTCCTTGCCGAACTTCACAGTCACCAAATAATGCTGGTCCAAAACAACAAGGTTGGGAATATCTTTGTAAATTATTATGCTGCTGAGTTGCACTATGCACTATGACTTTTATAAAGTTAGCAAGGGTTTTAAAATTCGCTTGTCAATTTAGAATGGTGTTCAATACAAATTTGGATTCAGGGATTAAAACCTACATCAGTGAGAAGGTTAAGTACAAAAAGGAACAAAGTTTTATAATGAAACCTGCCCTCTGTGAGATAGCAAGATGGAACATTGATGCACTGTACTGAAGAATTATTGATTTCTGCAGAATGGTTGTAGAACTGTTGGCCAAAGTTCAAGAACAAGTATTAGAACTTTAAATGAAGAGAAACATTCCTTGTAGCTGACAGAAACAGCATTAAAACATGACGGGACAACCATGTACAGTCTGTAAGTCAAAAACAAGGCAATAGGATCGTTCCAGACAAACCAAAACACCACCAACTGACCAACTGCTCGGACAATAACGGTTAGAACCACTAGCCCTTTCCTACCAGGTCAGTCTTCCCCTTTCCTCATCAATGGCTTTTAAACTCTCCACTCTGAATTAGCCAGACAATTTGGTACTAACTGAAGTGCAAAATGATGGATACACCAGTTGAGCCATCTGAAAAGCATGCTGCTCTCTGGTTTCTCCTTGTAACCACCACAACACTAGTTATTTTGACAAGCGCAGGGCAGTCTGACCCCAGAGCCCACAGACGACCTCTTCCCACCAGCACAACCTGCAGCAACATGCAGAGGAGAATGCCTCTCTGAGACACAAAATGGCCCAAACATCCTAAACTTGCAGCCTGTGCCCGTGCAACCCCTGCATGCCAGGCAAGCCTATCGCTCCCCTCTCCCATTCCAACTCCCAGACAACATGCTGTCACCGTGTTGTTGACAGGCATAACTCGGAGAAATCAAGGACAGAAGTTGTCTCTTTCCCTGCAGGACATGACAAACTAGAAAAAAGAAACAAACCACGCCTCACCTAAGATACTGTATCTCCCACCAGCAGGAGAGACCACAGGTGCTGCACGTCTGCCTCAGCCTATAGTTAGTAGCAGGATTTTGCATGTTGATTACATCTTGTGAGTAGACCCAAGACGGCAGCAATACTCTACACTAATTTCCACCATCATTACTACATCTGATGGGATGTCTTCTACAGGGAACGCCTACAAACCTCACTCTGGGTAATGTATGCGTACACTAATTAGATTAATGATTGTGTAATGGAGCTCGCTGAACACAGGCCAGAAGCCATGTCAATAAACATTTGCACTGGCTCTGCCCAGAGAGAGGGCAGACTACTGGGAGGATAGAGTAGGCCTGGGGCAGACAAAATGAGGTACTGCATGGGGCAAGCTTTAAGGTTGTCACAAGAAAAGCTCTTTTACATATACTGTAACCTGCAAGATATTGGTTGTAACATTTTTCATGGAGCTACAATACAACTGTTATTACTTTGGTGAGGTGAATTTGAGACTTGTCATAACTTTCACTAGGGAAAATGTCTGTGATAGACTTGTGTGATGTATGAGAAGGGGCAGACAGTCTCTTATGTCTGGTCGTACAAAAACAAGTGTGATACCAGAGTTGTCTGCAACTCTCAGTGCTAAACGTGTCCTGTAAAGATGTGAGTTGAGATTTGCGGTGACTAGCACTAGACTGCAGGTTTCTGCCCAAAAACTTATCTTTTCATACATGTACCACAGCGACAAATGTCTTAATCAATAAAAAGTTAGAAGAGCTGTCATCCTCAACTGAGGTGCAGTATGATGCTTTTTCAAGTAGCTAGTGGTAGCGCAATGCGGCTTTCCCACCGCTTGCATTTTGGGCCATTTTTGGTCACCCCTATTCTTCTGTGTTGTGTTCTTTTACATGCAGGGGTTTCCCGTTTGTAATGCCTAAAACTACCACATGCACAGGGCGGTCGGCTTTACGTCCCCCTCCAAAAGGACAATGCGACTCTTTTCCAGTCGTGTTCAGACCCAGGCACAAACCAAGGTCGCTGGCTCTACGGAATCTGTACCAGATGCGGCAAGTGACAGAGTACGCAGACCTGTACACCATACAGATTCAGTAGAATGTAGAAGCTAAGGGAAAAGAAGCAGGAGGCAAAAACCATCATTATTTGCTCTGAAGTTATTTGATATCTTAAGGTTCAAACAAATTCAAATGAAAGAGTGGTATGTATCTACCTAGATGTCAACTAGACTGCTCTTTGCACATGGACAAGCAAGATGAAAATGTAAACCATTGACAAGACAATACTGAGTTTGCACTGAGCAAGCCTGATATATACATCAGTATTCAGATCCAGAAGTATGCTAGTACTTGGATCTATATAAAACGTTGGCATATACCCCAGCATCAAGATCTAATGAGACTGCTGTTATATGACTGTAGTCCTTGCTTTACAATAAAAATCATTTCTAAAATCTCATTGTCAAAACAACAAACCAGCCAGGTAAAAAGCACTGGTATAAACATCCCACCCTTGGCGCATATGATTAGCAATAATCTAAAGCAACAATGTGATGAAGAGTGATTTTATTCCAGGCACTACATTTCTAGGTGTGATTAACAGGGATCTCCCCAGAAATATAGAGCAGAATGGGGGGTGCCAAGCACAGGATGCGTGTGGCGAGGGGTGAGGTCTGGAGGGGGGTGCGCACCCCTCAAGAGGAGAGCAGCCGTTGTTGCATTTTGCCTCCTCCAGACACAAATAGAAGTCTGACTGTCATTTCCTGCAACTTCAGCTCTACATCCTGTCTACAATTAATGAAATCTAGAGTTTTTAGCAAAATTACTGGCTTGGCAGGGTAAAAATTGGAAGAAATACCCTAACTTTGAAAATGAACAGGATGGAGCTGGGATTAGAAGAGGATGGAGTAGCGCCACTGTTCCATTCTTTTGGGAGATCCCTGCAATATATGACACATCATGTCTTCTCCCTACAGGGAATGGATATACAGGAACTTCTCCCTCACTCTGCCTTGGGAACCACATAAACTAAGTGAAAAGATGGGATATCAGGGAGGCGTGTTTTGGACACAATCTCTGGAGGAGAAAGCTTTCTGATGTCTTGTCTCTATTAAATGCAGTGCGGAATAGCCAAAGGGGAAGCCTGGGAAAGAGGGGTCAGAAAGCAGATCATATTTCTTGGAAGTCTCCAATAAAACATAACCTTGAAATGTCCCTTATGCAGATAGACTTGTGAAAGGTCACCGAGTTCAGTCCCTTTGGGGGAAGACATTATTTGTTTGGAGTTACAAAAGCCAGTTGGTTACACGGATGTGCTATTCATTTCTCATGCCATACTTTTAACAAAACTGTGACCTTTTATGTCAGCCTCCTCCCTCACAATCATGAATTAGGGTACTGTCTGTCAGAGAAATATCCAGTTAGGCAGATAGGAATCTAAAAATATGGTCCCTACCTTGAGCTTACTGTTATCTCACAAAAACAGAAACCCTGTGCTTGAAAACATTTGGCTAGTATTACCTTGTATCTGGCTTTAGGCAAGTATCCTGAATATTGTGCTCAAAAAGAGATTCATAGCCCTGGTGCAACCACACATGTGCTTGAACTAGTTCTAGATGAAGTACAAGCACATACTTTCTGTCTGAAGGTTTGTATGACTTATGATATTTCAAATACAGGAACACTATCATTACTTGCTCATCAAAAAGTAGTGTATTCTTTGTCCAATAAATACAACATTCACACGACTAAGGCCGGCTTCAGGCTGGCGACATCATACAGTCGTGCGATCGTCGTCGTGAGCGGCTTTCTTCAGACACAGAAAAAGACCGGCCCGGCCCCCCCGCTGAACGTCGCACGACTGGGTCCGAGGTGGTCGTGACGATGATTCCAGGATTTCCGTTTATTGCCGTTGCACGATTGTTTTGATCGTCTTTAGACGGTCAAAAAATACCGTCGCCGGCGACTTCTTGACGAGAAGCAATCGCACGACTGTATGATGTCGCCAGTCTGAAGCTGGCCTAAGAATAGTAAAAAAATGTGCTACCTGGCCTAGAATAACAAACATGTACCTTTGTTTAGGAACCAGGAACCTTTACGTTCATACCAAAAAAGGATGCTACATTATTTTCTATTTATTTGTCTAACATCTCCTTGTTCAGAACATATTTCCTTTGCGATATCATTCTAACAACCATCTCTAGGGACTACACATCAACAATTCCATTGAAAGCGAGGAACAAGATATGAATTATGGATTAAGCCATCGACTATGGCATTACAGACAGAATATCTCTTTAATAATATCTATTCAAACACCAGTGGCTGATTCCTGTAAGGCACCAGTCACAACATGACCTCCTCAACCTGTTGCCATGGTGACAGCCTGCTGTCATGGTAACATCCAAGAAAAGCAGGCTGATCTCTGTTTTGTCTCTGTGGTCTCAGTTTCCCCATTATCTGTGTGTGAGAGTGAGTAGAGGATAAAAATCGTGGGTTTGAATAAATGCATGACTTAGAAGCTTTTTTTTCACGAAGTTCAATGCCTTGTTCTGCCGCATGAACTTGAAATACCATAGCAACCGTTTCTACCCTTCGGCACTCTAATGTATTAGTGTACCAGCATAAATTTGATGTACTGAGCACCCTTACAGTGAAGAGCATTTGTAACAGCTACAGAATGGCGATACATAAAGAGCAATAAATTTCATATCGTATCAGATTTTCACTGCAGCAAACTGGAATATGGGCGAAAGCCAGTTAACTAACGCAATATATTCGCCTTGCTAGTTCTTCATCTTTCATATCTCAGCATTGCCATGACCTTCCCGTCCCCCCCCCCACTCTCTGGGCCTGCAAAGCATGATGGGCATGTTGTTCCCTCAGTTTGTATGAGCCGCACGAGGTCAGAGGTGAGGCCACAGTTGCAGCCTTTCCCACCAGATTTCCAATCTGTTTGTTTACCCTGCACTTTGCAGTGAAATCTCAAAGAATTAGGTCTATCTCAATTAGATAGCGACACTAGAAACATTGTATTCAGTATGATGCTTTTGGGTTTTATCCAAGAGGTCAATGTTTGTTTTTGTATCACTAAGGAATTTTCAGATGACATTCAAGTTCATATCTAGTGGCAAATTACATTTAAGACACTTAACTTTTCTTCTAACATAAAGCAAATTTTAGAGTTTGGTTGACTCACCAGTCACCAACTTACTCTCCGACTTGATCAGAAACATGTAAGAAGAGCAGAGGGCTCCTGACTTTGACACCTCTACTTTCCTCTGGGGACTATAATATAATGTGCATATCCTAAAGAAAGGGGAAATATCGGAAAAAAGGCATTGACTTTGATAGCCTGTGTCTTCTTTAATACTGTCAGCTTAATCTACCATGAGATATATCAGAATTATCAATATGGAGGTATGATGTATCAACTGAAACTACTTTGTTGCTTGTTACATACAATGACACCTTTCTAGTCAAAAGGACTGGCCAGGTATTTTCTACGTTGTTTTCTCAGAATGCTGATCTCACTTCGTTTTGTGGGTAAAGTCCACTCCTATCAACTAAGTTGACCACCGTACACCAAAGGTTGGGGTAAACACCCGAAAGTTGACACAATCGTCCTCGAGACTTCAGGCCAATCTTTATAAACAAACCTGTGTATCAAGATAACCTTGTGGAGTAGATACAAACAACTCACGGCCAATACAAGTGTCCAAAGACCCTAAACACAACTGAACTCTTTCTAGTTTCCAAGAAATTGTGATCAAGACGCCATAAAGAAGTCAAGAAGTAACCGGTATGTTAGATTTTCCCATTAATTTCAATCAAACAAACAAAGGCACTATTTGTAAAACCCACATCAATAAAGCCTTAGCTTACATAAATCAATCAAGTGTTTATTGAAGATGCCTTTGGCAACGAGCCAATTTGGACAAAGTTTATTTGATAAAGAACAAATGAGCCATGTTATATATACAACTGTTCTAACAATCACTACATACATTCTAAACTAGTTTTTCCACCCTGAAGAGTCTCTTTGAATGCCCTGCTTCCATTTGCCTGAGTACACCTCAATTTGCCAACAAAGGCTATAGTATATACCCTTTCAGGAGGCAGGTCTGTAAATTATTAGCGAGTGCACCTGTTAGAAGTGTACTGTAGAAGCTGGGACAAGTTGGGCAGCGACAAACTACCGACTCACTCACCAGTCACACCTCATAACTTGCTACCTACTGCTGGAATGTTGTCCCAATTCGGCACCATTCCCCCAAAACTCTGCACAGATTAGCCCCGTGCTACACAAACAAAGCAACAGTCGGTGTTCTCGAAATGCGGACACGACTCCCCTGCTTTGTCAACAGTTTCAAACTATACCCCCAACAGCAGCAAACAGGAGGGAGAAAGTGCCTGGAACTCACCCTCTCTGCCCACAGAATATCCTGTCTCAGCGAACTGTTGGACACGCAGCTTGGCTCAATAAATTGCCAGTATTATTGAGTTACTCCCTGTAAGTTACACTGCTCTGAGACAACCCTTCACCCTGCCACTATTTCATCCCTGTCTGGCTCTTTGATCCCAGCACCTGGACCCAGCAGTGCCTCATTTGCATAAAGAACCCCGAGATTTGGTTACCCCAGCGCAGATAAAGATCAAAGGTTTGGGCTGGCAGGAGTGGCGGAAGGAAGGGGGGTTGTTACACTTCTGTGTGCCTCTGGAATGGCCAGGGCGGACCAGGGCGGGACAGATGATTTACCCTGGCTTGTTTGGGAGTCTTCACCTGCAAACGCCACAGTTAAAATCTCACAACACAAGCGCTCGGTGAAACAAGTGCTCAGTCAGGGAAACCGCACAGCATCAACTGGCAGACCTGTAGAACATTGACATATAGCTAGATGGATTACATTACATCAAAATGGTCTGTTGATGGCCACATAAGTAATCAAATGAAGTCAGACATTCTAGCGATGCATAAAATAGGATGCTGCGTCTACTGGCCAAGGTTGTGTATGCTGTTGGAATGTCTCAGTAATATCTTATACACAACCTCTCATTGTCATGTTGAAAAAAAGATTGTTAATACGATTAACACTGCCCAAGAAGACCACTCAGACGGCCAATAATATCTGGTCTATGTGGACAGGTGGTCAGTATAGACAGGATTCTTACTGCTTACATCAATGAGAAAAATTATCTCAGGGACCATCAAAAGGTGACACTAGGAAGGTAGTCTTGACATAGAGGTGGTCACTTGTACAGGTTTGACTGTACCTTATAAGTAACTAGGGGGCCAAAACCTACACCACTTACTCTCTCTCTGTCCAAAGAGCTATCTACCACTCAAAAATCAGGACCATAGCATGTCCAGAACACGAGATATCAAAACAGGAAGTTCTGCTGCAGTACCATAACAAGCCGCTAGGGGACCCAAAATCTAATCATTTCCAAGTCTCATCAACACCTACCCACCTACCAAATATCAAGACAATCCATTCAAGCCTTCTCGAGATATGCTGTTTGTTACAAACACACACACAAATAAATACACAAATGCTACCCTCTGCATAACCTTCTCGGCGAAGGTAATTACATAAGTTCAGACATTAAGCAGACAGTGAAATAACAAGCCTCTGTTTCTATTGGCACCAGAGCCAGTCATGGGGATATCAAACTCACTCAGACTAATCCTAGTGTAAATGCAAGGAAAAGTGAGTCTCATACACACCAATTCCTGCCATTCAGGCAAAAGAAACACACATCCATAGGAAATATGAATCTTTAAACCGTAACCAACAAGTGCAAAGTGTAGCTATTCCTACTGATTCAAAGTACAGAAAATCAAGATTTTCACCAAGATCCATTATCTTATCATAACTCTCACTTCTTCAAAAAGTATGGCTCAAAAATAGATATACTTGAAAAAAACAGATCACTCTTTGGTAAGTGTAAGAAATTATAATAATTATAAAGGTGTAACCTTGTAACTCTTCGGCATTACATGCTGTCTTTACTGAGCAACAATAAAAATATTCAAATCAAATTGTCCCCCTCTAACAAAGATGAGGAAGCTTATTCTAAATATCAAGATCCATATTCCACCCACACAGAAAAACTGATATTAGCACCGAAAAAATGTACCTTTAGTAGTTATCCGGTGAACGAACCAACAACCCTGGTAAAAAAAGCTCCTCATTGCAGGTACAGACCTACCTGTGGACTCTCTCCTCTGCAATGTATAGATGATAGCTTTTTAGGTCTCCCACAAATTCACTCTGGCAGCTTCATCTTGGTTGCTATAGCAACAGCCATATTTGGATACATAAATATGGTGTCATGAAGAGTAGCCACCCGTAGCCTCCCTTGCAGCCTCCCATTTTAATATTACCATTTCTAGCTGATTACCTACAGTTTTCTGACTGCTAATGTGATGTATTGGCTCCCATTTTCAGCAACACTTGCTGCTATGGAGCCTCAGACAGTACTTATAGTATATTGGTTCCTACCATATTGCTGTTTTCCATATTTGATGCCATGGTGTACATGTTGATGGCCTGTGGCAAAAGCGGTGAAATCCAGCGTGCAGCTAAATTATTCACTACTTTCCCAGGCAGAGAGGGACGTGGAGTGTGCTGAAAATTTAAGCTTACCAGTAATTTGTTTCCAAAATCTACATTTTTGTTCTGACAATCTGTGTTTTTTTCTAGCCAACTTGGTGATGCAATTTTCTTATAATTCAGGTTCAATGTTGTTTTTCATTTCCATCATTTCTGGTCTATTCCTAGCTAATGCAATTGTCACAAGTGTGAACCCCAGGGCAACCTACACCAGACCAGACCAATTTCCACATTACCTCCACAAGGGGATGTCATGTTTTCACCCATAGATGTTTGTTGACTTGTCTCTTTAACAGCTCCGAAAACTATGAATGGATTTTCAAAATGTTCTTTGTGGTTAGGATTTGACACCAGGGCCAAGAACATACAATAATGACTTTGCAACAGGTGCAGGCTTTCAGCTCTGTTTAACAGAAACAGGAGTAAAATTCATGGCATAAAATAAGGCTAGTTTTGAGGACTTAAGAAAGAAACCTTAACAAATATGTGAAAATGCCACCAAGTTGAAAATAAGAATTGTTTCTTTTTCTAACTCTAATTGTCACATTTTGTATGCTGGTGTTTCTGTGAAAAAAGGATGGCCATGCTTAGGGTGAACACTTTCATTGGTAATTAACTTTGGCTAATGGCTTTACATTCAAAGATTTAGCATTTTAGCATAACAATTGGTAATTCTATTAATAACATGCACAATAAGTACAAATGAGAAAAACTGAATAAAGGGACGCACTGCTTTATCTTTCAGAGGATGTACTTTATTTGCAAATCTAATTCATTTAATTCGGTAGGAGTTATACTAAAGAATAAGGAAACAAGTACATAGAATAGGGCACAGTGCAACAACATTATTACAAAGATTTAAGGTAATTGTCTATAGCTGTTCCCTTTTTATAGCTGCAGCCCATATCTCCACACTCTAGGCTGAATATTGAAAAGGGCTGGCAGGTCTTTATGTGATTGTTCAATGACGTACTAACGGCCATATCAATACGTGCACGCCAGGAAAACCAAGATTAACATGTCCGCGTAGGTGTCTCAGCCATGTGAGGGGACTGGTAATCTCCTGCTGGCAAACGTGCAGACGTGCAACAGCTAATCACTCAGCAGCCATATTGTACCTTCACAGCCGCATTAGATCAATAACAGATAACAGATTCCACAGGTTTTATGATTGAGGCTGTATCTCCCAAATTCATATGGTGGTCCGACGCGTATTAACCATCGATGTTTGCCTCAGGCGGGCTAGCGTGAAATGTCACATTTGTAATAAAAGCGAGGAACTGCGGTTGGTTGAAAAGATTATGGCCTCGATGGTCAATCCCTACTTGCAAGGTTTTTCTACGGGGACTGATGTCATGATTGTACTGGAATGAGTTTCCCATGATTCCTCAGGAGGCAGATCGATACTTTCCCGACAACTTTTAAAGACGACACACCACACGAGTGTGCCAATAAATCAGGTATGAATATCTGCAAGCCCGTCGAGGAGCCTGAGCAGTGTTAAGTGCCGTCCTTAGAAATGCGAACAAAGCAAGACGCATGGCATTTCTCCTCCTCCTCTCCCACATCTGCGGGGAGTCGATCTTTAAATGCTGAAGCAACATTTGCCACGGACAGAAGCACTTCAAGGCACTGGCTGCTCGATGTCAGGAAAGATATGAGCATCATCAGAGAGTTGGCTCAAGAAGCCAACCTGGCAGCCAAGGCTTAATCTGATTCTCACATTCCTGCATATCAAACACTTTGCTCTCCATTGGTATGAAAATCAAAGATATCTGAAGAGGGGCTCCTCCCTGTTGGCCTCGTTTGCACCAGATAATGACTTGTTTTCGTCATGTTCTCAAGGATGGTTCAAAGCCTGGTTTTCGATGTTAAATTCTGGCAGGGAAGGTTACGGTTGCCCTTGGAATGACAATGATGCAATCCAGCGGCACACAGATGCGTTGTAACTGTTGATTAACTGAACATTAAACCTCCTGCAATCATGGACATTAAAAACTAGTCTTCCAAGTTTAAGTCATTACCTAACACAAGAAACTGAAATTAAAACTGATATCTTTACTTATGTCATAGATAGGTTGTATAGATATTCAAATCAATTTGCTTTTGCTTCTCAATATTGTTTACCAAAGTCCAAGTCCAAGCAGCAATTGACCTACCATTGATGGAGTAGGTTTACTTAACAGCAAGAAAATAATTACTTAATAATAATGAAAGGAAGAAAATAATGATCTCTTTGTGTTCAAGTAAACTTCAACAATTGCTACTTTAAATCTAATTAACTGTTGTCTGAATTTCACTGCTCACTTGAATCACCCAGTGAGCTAAAATTCCGTACCGAACACTCCTACCTCATTCTTTTATCCCGAACTATTTTCCTAATCTGGAGACTTTTCGTACAGAGCCACGACACTCTGCCGGACAAATGCATGGACAGCCCACCCCTTGTAAATGGTAGCTTCCTGTGTTGAATAGGGGCTCAGCTACTTATTTCCAGCAGGGAAAGTTTAAATGAAACACCTTACATTCCCAGGTGCACAGCAACAACCTGTTCTTTGATTATATGTACGTGTACGGCTTTATGCAGCAGGGAAAGAAAAGATCGGGCAGGGCCAAATTCACAATGTGTAAATTGGTGGTTATCCTCTTGGCAGGGGCATGCAAGAACAATTTCCAACTGATGATGTGTTAACCAGTTGCAGAGAAGTACTATATCAATACAGTTCTGCCCTGTTTGGAATGACCCACTCATTCTCTATCAGTATCAATGTCATTATCCCACCCAAAATGTCTTTTCATTAGAATACCTGCCTAAACAGATTTTGAAGAAGTAATTTTCAAGTTTCCAACAGGTTTTCTCCGTCTGAAAAAGATTGCAGCTTCAAACTAAACAAGCAACAACCATGTCATGGCACATTCACAACATGAATGTCAACTTGTTTGTCTACCACTTTACAGTCGCTTTCCCTGGTAAGTTTGTGGCTACAACAATCACGAAGCATTGGGTCTAGACAATCATTGGGTTCGACTTACAAAGCTGACAGCTATCAGTCAACCCAACCACCTGTAAGGGGACACTTCATTAGTGATCAGAAAACTGATACTGATAGCTCTTGTAATGAGTTTGTTAACAAGGCAAGGTTATAAATACTTGTCCAGCCATGGTCACAACCTACATACAAATTTGGATTGCCCGGAGCCAACTTGCATTAGTTCAACATCTAGAGAATATATCATTTCATCTAAGCACATAATATCCTGTTTTACCATGTCATAAAAAAGTACTGAAAAGCAATTTCACCACAGTTTATAACATGTTACCCTAACAGTATGAAAGTTGGGTTGTTCACAGGGCAATCTGTATTCATAGATAAGTTCCCCGAATAAAATCAGTTGCCCAAGGAGGCTGGGCAAGCTTTATTTCCAACATTGCACGAGACCACACACTTACTGCAGGCATTGAGTCCATAAACCTGCCTGCCTCTTATCTTACCATGGAGACAACACCACCACTGGCAACAATTCTCCTATCTTAAAAACCCCATTCAAATGCTTCCAGCTATTTTCCATTCAGCTGACGATGCACTTATTCTTTTGGCAATAAAAAGGTGGGCCCTGGCATTCTGCCAGTACAGGCACTCCACCTTTAACATCAAATGGCTAAAGCAATTTACACACAAGGATTCTGATCCAATCAGGAAGAAAAGTCATCTGTGTTGGCACCTACCACTGATGAATGTATAATGACCCACTACTTCTAACATCATACTTCATTTTGAAGAAGACCATAGGATAACTATCAATTGAGTGAGTAGATACTATTTTTGTCTTGGAAAGAAAGTTTAATGTTTGACCATGTTTCAGCCAAACGTTACCTTGGAAAAACACTACATTCAGCGACGCAACAGTGGTTGTCCCAGACCATGCCTCATTGGAAGACAGAGTGCTACATTTTTGCAGAGGCAAGCCCTTTACCCAGGCTCTCCCAACCCACACGAACCATGCACACCTGTGGTTTGCTGCACCTGGATACCATCCTGGCGACGGTCACATCCTAGCCGCTGAATACCAGACACAATTAGACACGTACCCCTCCCTCCCAAAGTAAACATCGCATGCCAAATTCTCGGAGACAAACTGCAGTGTTTTGGTCCCAGCTGAAGACAGAAACGTGCTGACACACTAGAAGCCTGGCGGGAGCTTTTGTTAGCGTCGAGCGCCGCTGAGCACTTTCACGCGCTACGCAGCAAGTCGCTGCATGGCGTGCCTGACTCTCTGGTCTGGCAGACCAACAGCAAGCTTTGTTTGGCGATCTCTGGAAGACCCTGAGCTGTTGACATACTACTGCCCACCTTACCTAAAGGCTAAGGAGGAAAACAAAAAGCACAGTTTGCAAGCACAGAGATGAAACCTTTGTGGAAAAGATGTTTCACACAACAGTAAAGCACCTACAGATGGATGACCTGCACCTATCCAATGACCATGGCTGTGTAACTACTCCTATGAGCAGAACAGATTGGGCAGATTGGGGCTAGTATTTTGTACCTCTCAACAGAGTGCTGCTCCCATGCAATGTTCCAATTGTTGACTAGTCACAACACAGAAAGCTCTGTGACATATGTGACGGTAATGCTGACTTGTGCTACTTGCAAGTGTTTATTTCCAAACTGGAAAAGTCAGGTAAAATGAAACAATACGGGGACATGAGTCACATGAAACTATGGCTATTTCTTTGTACATGTAAATATATGACGCAGCTAATAGGGCCTAAGCATAGTTGTTACCTAATCTACCAGGGGATGAATTGATCTTTAGGCATACTGAAAACAGACTTCCATCAATGCTACCAATGAACGTACATGTATAAGAATGGCACCAAAAGAAGTAGCACCTAAAAATTTACTGCCGATGCTTTCATCTCAACTCCAAGAGTCACTGAAATAGTGATGTCGAGGAATGAAAATGATGGGGCTAGATTTTTTTCGGTGAAGTTGAGGTAAGGGAGGAGGTGGAGTCATTGTCATTTTTTCTGGCCAAAGCATTTCTTTGTGATCATTCATTTTGATACAACCACCCTAACACTGTATAGTCACTAACTGGGAAAATGACATTTCACATCTCATACAGAAACTGCAGAAAGGGTAAATTGCTCACTGCTTCTTTTGTTCCTTAAGAGGCAGGCTGTCCAAAGTCTATCTTTAGCACAAGCATTAAATTGGAAAATCAGCAGGAATGTTTAAGGTATGTACTATGCTGCAATCCAAGAATTTCTATAATGGGCAAAGGCGAAGGCACAGAAAAGGTTATGTCTCGACATCTATATACAAGCCCTGATAACATCTTTTCAAATATTTTGCAGTTTTACAGTGTTTTCACAAACCATATCTAGTTGTTGAAACTTCGTAAAGCCATTTGTCCCACTTTTTCAGTAGTTACAAACGTTATAAGGCTAATTGTCATGTAACTCTCTTCTAATTTTTTCAATTTCTGGCTCCATCTTCTTTACTTAGAACTATCCAAGGATTTCCTGACACCACTTTCCTTTTGGGAGGGTCTGCATGGGGGGGTCCCGACAACGCTTAACGCTGAATTCAGAAGAACCCCCCACATATTACCCTAAAATCAAAGAGGGCGATTATGCAAAATTTGGTCGCCTCACTATGAATTACGTGGCTAAGATTGCTTTCGCTACAAATTATGGTAAATAAAAACAGGCTGCCTACACCTTACGGAAAAGAGCATGCAGACCCCCTTTTGGGGCTAGCCTCATGAGTTATCAAGTGAATAACTTTTTTTTTGCTCAGGTAGCCTTCAGCACAAGATCTATATGGGTTAAGGGATTGGAGACTAATGAGGTTAAAGTCGTAACATTTGTTTGCACACCAATAACTCAAACCCTTAAAGAAAGTTTAAAACAATTTGGCATTTAAAACATCTAAAATACTTTGGCCAAACTGCACCCAAACAAATAGATCTCAAAGCCCTATCCCTTCCCCAGTTGTACCCAACAGCAGACAACAACTGGGCCTTTCAAGCCCTACTTTGCAGGTGGAGAGGCAACAAGGCTTGAAAGGTCAACGCTTGACCAGCACAAAGACAGCTCCAGTGTGAAAGAATGGCTTGTCACACTCTCTGACCCACAGGTCACTAACCCCAATCAAAGTGAACCAAGTGCTTTCAAGGGGAGGCAAAGAGGAAGAGCACAGATTAAGGGCACCATTGACGAAAAACAAGGTCAACAATTTGTGCTATTTATTCATCTTCCACTGTCTCAAATAAAAAAGTAAAACCCAGTAAGTATACTTCAAATGTTCTCCATTGTTGGTTCATTCTTTTCATGTTACTTGCAATTAGCCTTCATACAAGAATTTGCAATAAAGTCATTATTAGCATTATCATAAACTTACAATTTGCAAACTATACCAGTCATTATTCCTGCCAGCCTACATAACCTTATGGCCTGTCAAATTCTACCTCATAACTTATATTATAAACAAGGAAAAATTATATTTTTACCATCATCTTTCTAACACAATTGTATCTTTCTCCCAAAAGTGTGCACCTAAGCCTTTCCCCAACCTTCCACCAAGGCTCTCTCCTGATTTCAGAAAGTGTACTGTCAGAAGGGAGGTATAAGAATCCTACTGTCGCGTTGCCGTAGTTTCCTAGTCAGATCTCTCTTCTCATCAGCACCAGTACTGTAACCTCCAAGTAGATGTAGAAAGGCAAAAGCTCATGGATTTGCAGAGAAGCTGGGCTGGAGAAATGTTTTGATTTTGCGGTACCATTGGGGTATTTATCAGCACATATGACAGTTGACACCAATACATGGCCACCTGTGTTATTGAATATTGCAATCTCCAAAACAACATAATGTGGTCAATGTGTTTGTTGCTTGTATCATTCAGGTATTTGCAATTCAATTCAGGCCGGCTTGCACACATGTATAAACAGGATGAGCAATATTTCCATAACAGAGAGATACACTGTTTTCTGTTCAGGAAGAAAATACCTTTTTTTTAAATACAAAATCGATACCCAGGATTTTTAAGACAGGTTTTAGATAGTTATACAAGCCTTTGCATGTATACATCATATTACATATACTTTGCAGTACTTGTATCTTCTTAATTACATAAACAAAGATAGCATTAATATAGCGCAAGTGTGCTCTCTCAATTATAATGTGAAATACATGGCTTAAAGTAAAAGTTGATTAGATTTTCTGAATTCCCAGTGACTCTGTAAATTAAAAGAGTCTTAAGTTTCCCGATAGTCTTACCTTCAAAAGTATGCTAAAAATATCATGCAGTATAAAAAATAATGACAGATATCAGATTAATCAATTATTCATTAACTAGAAGAACTGGGACATCACCAAACAGATAAGTTAGCCATGATAATAAGGTCTAATATGGGACCTACTACCCTGGATTCTAAACTCCACAGCCAAATGTTACCATCTAACAGCTTTTGATTTCTAGGATGATCGGCTGCTTCTGGGGGTTAAAAACGACACAGAAGATGAGGGTACCACCTGATGTCAACAGTTCCGACCTTTTATATATCAACATGCACATGCCATTCAAAACATAAATATGTAGCTAATCTCTCAGTAAATCAGCTCTAGTAACCCTATTTCATTTTACGTCTGTACGCAAGGTTCTTAATATAGCTCTGTAGCTGCTCTCCTAAGTGTGACCTTTTGTTCTACAATTACAGCGTTTCCCAGCTCAGGTTGATAGGATGGAAGAGTAGAAAACTGACAGGAGCCAATGAGTCGGATTTAGCCTGTCCAGGCTGCTTCCGACAGCGGAAGGGGCAGACAAAAGTCGGCGGGGTAAATTGCACCCAGGTGAGATACCTTACACCTGAAACCGCTTGCCGTCAGCACGGCTCTGTCCTTGAAAGAAAATTGTAAACACGAAACGGGCCCTGCCAGCAAGGTGAAAACAAGAAAAACACCGGCTTAGCATATCACTGCTTTCTCTTCCAACCCACATAAAGGTGGTGAACAAAACGAGTCAAGAAGACTACTGTAGCAAACCTGGGCTCGTGCTATCACCTAAGACCCTCAGGGTGAAATCTAAATACTGGACACGTTTGAACACTTGTCGCAAGGAAAAACAAATGAGCGGGTACATGGCAAAACATCACCCGCTCTTCTCCACCTTTCAAAATACAAACCAATTCAGCGTAAACATGTCACAATGGTTCGTAGTGACGCCACCCCAGTGGCACGTACTGGCGATCCGTGTTCACACAGAAACACGGTGTATGTTGGGTAAACCTATTGCTTGTTTACCGATGCCAATTTACTTTTGTAACGACTCATTTTCACGTTTGAGAGGACACGGCACGCATGAATGTGTTCGGACAACAGGCAGCCCGTGAAAGAAGCAAGCTAGTCTACGTCAGCCAACCCAAATCCCCCTTCTTAGGTTCCCAAACTGGGAGGTGTTCAAACCACAGCAACACCCTATGATAGCCTCTTTTTAAGATAGTGTATTTCCTACCCAACCTGTAGCCTTGATTAAGCAATGAACAAAAGATAACCTAGCCTCACCTGCAAGGTGGATATCAAGGCAACATTATAGAACTTATTTTTGATTAGGTGTAGGAACTAATCTTATTAACCTTTGCCACTGCATGGATGGTGTGCAGCATCAAATCTCTCTGCAAGTTACGGTGTTAACAAGTACAAAATATGTCTTTTTGCTATACAACATTGACCAATTCAATCAGTTTCAGGATAACTCAGAAGTTGGAAAATGGCTTTCATATGGAAAACGTTATCATCAACTATAAATGACACCCAATCAACAGTCTGTTTTATGTACGTAACAATGATCTTACAAAATGAAAAACAAGAACGTGGTTCAAACTTTTTTAGCCCATCTGGAATGGAATAGTGTACGGCACAAAGTTTTGCAATTGTTGCTACCTTGGTCAGCAACTGATAGCCAAGGGAGAACCTGATATCCCACAGTAAAGCATGTTTGTGGATTGGGGGCTGGGTGGGTTAGTCTCTAGTCTGTTGTTTGCCACTGGCTCTCCCTTCCCCCCCATCTTTCCTGACAACATTTCCAAAGGGTAGAGGTTGGTTGGAATTATTTGTGGAAAAGGTTATAATCTTCTTTCAAACTCCTAAAAGGAGTAAGATCAGACTCAGAGGCTAACATGACCGTAACTGGAGACAAACTTTGTATCTGGTGAAGTCAACCACGGCTTCACAAGCAACATGTTCTAATCCTTTTATCTTCAGACCAATGGATCTTGTGTTCTTCCATGAGGATAAACAACAGCACATCTTCCATTCATGAACCCATACAACAGAAAAGAACTATGCAGAAAACAGCAGTGCATTGAAGATGTACAATTTAACACTGTATACACAAAAATTTTAAAAGCAAATGGATATAAAAATAAAAAACATTACCAACTGCTGAGGACTTTGAATGTGGATTTCCAATGTGCCATATTGATAAATAAAACAGTCTACAAGCTGTCAAAATCATATGCAATCACAAAGTAGAAAACATTTCAGCCAAACACTGAAACACTATGCACACTATAAGCCTGCTGATATGACACTTAGTTGGTTTCAGAGTATCCGATGCATAAAACATAAACCTCTTCACCAAGCGAGAAATGTTTTGATGTCGTCTTCCAAGACTTGTCACCATCAGAAGCCCAGAATTTATCTCCTTCCAACAACACAGCAAGTAGCTACAATCCTGAATTCTGAATTTCAAATTCAATGCAACAGTGTGTGACAGGCAATATTTGGATCATCCGACCTCCATGTACGTATACAGTATATGGCTGTTTCACCACCTAGGAACCAGAATGTTCATTTCTGATATTCCAGTATGTATCTTGAATACCGGTTTTGGAAAAGATCATGAGAGAAATAGTATTCAAATACAATGTACTGAAATATATCAGGTGTATTTGCAGCCAGTGCCACAGGCAGGTACCCAATGTGTAGGGTAATGAGGCTGTTTAACGTGTTCGAGGCACCTCCTCGAGCACGGGACCCCCGTTTTACGTCCCTCCCGGAAGACGATTTCGTGGAAAGCTTCGTGAGGCTACAGCAATCCGGACGTCCTTGGTTGGTCCCCCATTCAAGCACTATCCGGACCGCGCGTTGCTTAACTTCCGAGATCGAGGGATCGGGTGTATCCAACGCGCCACGCGGCCGTAGCTATATATATAAGCTGATGTAGGCTTTATTTCCTAGGTTTTTTTTTCCGTCCATCCCACAATTCTCCCTGGTCTCTTCCTAGCATATGACATAGCTATCACTCTTATCACTTATTTATCTATCACATTTATATCACTGGACAAACTGAGTACATCAATAATAATGCAGTGCTGAACACTGCCAATATCATCAACAGAGTCTGGTCTTTCTTGTTCTCAAAAAATCATTTATGAAAAATTACCCACATTCTGAAAACAACGCAATAGTGGTCTGCCTGATTAGGGCTGTTCTGATCCTGCTAGACATCCCCACAAGTAGGCAGACTGCTGATGTTTTGTGTTAATCAAGCCAGCATTTGAACCAATGCTAAGGTAGCTTGTAGGCATCAAATTTGTATTGGTTATCAGGTTAGGCAGCACCAGGTAGAGGGTTAAAAGCCTTGCCCAGTTGCTGTCCACTTACGAAAAAACGTGATGCTACATGTAGAAGCCAAAACAGTTTATTGTCAAAACAAATCCTTAAACGATCATTGCCTTTACAAGTGCACGGCTTAGCACAGGACAACATCAACTCTATCATTTCAACAGTAAATGTGGGAGAGCTAGACAAATCAATAGCCATATGCGAAAACTCATTCTCTTTCCAGCTAAGCCAGGTCAAAGCAACTTTCCTTGCTCCAGGCACAGAAGGAAATGGAATGAAGTGATTGATGTTGCTAACCTGAATGACAGAGAATCTGAGTTGCCTTCATTTAAAGAACCAGTCACCTATCTAAGCGAGTTACAGTTGTCACTGACTGGCCACTGATGTCAAAACATTGATACATTGTATAAGTGTGTGGATTGTGGAATCTCAGAAAAATTTCCACACTAATATTTTGCATTATTCTCTACCCTAAGACTGCAATGGCCATTCCAGAAAAGAGTTATGGTATCTCCAAGCAGACAGGTATCCTGAAGAAGAAAAAAGGACCACTTTTTGAAGGATGTCCAAAAAACTAGATGCACAAACAACTACCTACAAAAAAAGCCAAAGCCACACAACTGTACGGGGATTAAACAAGTGTCAGGACTGATTTGTTGATCAGGCACACAATTTGCCTGCCATCCAGTACACATAGACCTTTTCACATGTTGTCATGGTAATGACGCTGTTTACCCTCTGAGCTACCCATAGTGCCCCATGTCTCCCAGAATTCACTGGGACCTGCAAGAAGGTCTATTCAAGATTGCCTGACACTCCAAGGGTTAAGGAAAGAGTGGGATGTTTTTGTTGAAGCGAGCTGTTACATCTGGCACAGGCCTGGCCTCAGCTGCCAAACTGCCACAGTTAAAGAGACTCACCTAAGAAATTTGCATACAAGCCAGTCACAGGCCAAGTAAATACAAACAGCAGCGAGCTTCTACTGACTGGCAGGAGGGCATACAACTGTCTCTAGGGGTAAACACTGTGCACCTACCTGCAGCAGTTAAACCAAGGGTCCAGGGTTCAAGTCTCATTCCTGTACCCTTGGCGTACGTCTAACTCTAGTGTATTGCTCAACAATTATCATCTGCTAGATAAGTTCAACAAAATGACATTTTGGTCTGGCAGGTGGGTTTATTTTTACGAAGACAAGAACTGTTTTCTTTAAGCAAACAGAACTATTTACAATTTTTTGTGTTCCCTAAAAAGTTTTAAAAGTTTTTATGGTCTCCCAACATAATTGTCTGCCTGTCCCACAGTTCTCCCCTCTTGCAGTTCTGCGCAGATCAGACATAAGCCGATGGAGAGAGCTCTGCCAGTGGCCAGACTCAGCTAATTATCTGAGGTAAGTATCCTTTTACAACAAGCTATAATTTCAGTTTCAATTTGTAAAGATGGTGGGAATTTTAAAAAATAGTTCAAAGATCAAATATCATTATAGATGTACCTATAAAGGTTATGCTTGGAATAATCAATTTGCAGGAAAGACATAACATCTATAGAAAGTACGACGGAAATGAAGAATATATGTAGGGGACAATTCACTATCCTGTACATTTAGCAACATGTTGAAATATAAACTAAGTTCTGGGAACAAATTTCCATTCCACAAGTTTTAACAAGATCAAGAACTGAAAGTTCAGTAGATTTTTCAAATTCCCAATGTCCTCTGTTGTTGCTCTGATCTATACATCGACACATCGGATCCCTGTTAACCGATTCTTTCCTTGCCTTCAGGAATATAATCCATCCTCTATCCTTAGCTGTATTCCTTGATTGGAACTGTCAGAGATAAATGATCTACTTTACAAATAAAATCTCACCAGCTTCAACTTCAGGCTCCCCATTTGAATTATTGATTTCTGTATCAAAGCCTATCAAATCAGCTGGTATCTCAATCATAACATAACTTTCCCTGTTTTCTAATAAGGCAGTCTCAGGAGATAATGATTAAGTACTTGGATCTAGGAGGAAGATGAGGCAGTAGTTAAAAAGTAAATCTGAATTCTCACTTGTATTGTTTTTCTTTCTTCATTTTTCAGAAGGTGGCTAAGGAGTAGGATAGAACTAAGTCTCTACTTTTGTTTTTCTCAGCATTTTCTTCTAGATAGATCATTTTCTACTACTAGTATCCTTTTCCATTGTCTTTACTCTAACCAAAAGTAAATAGCAAATTCACGCCCAAAGACTAACTGCAAGTTGTATGGTAACCACATTAATGCAGACAGTATATAAAACAACATCAGAAACAAGTTGTAAATCCACACCAAATGACAACTGTCTAAAAATGCTGTAGAGAAGTATGTCTTCTGTTGTTGCAGAGCAGTGGTCTGTAGTCAATTTTGACAGGTCTATGGTAAGCCCTCTGGTACAATGTCTAATTAATGCTGGGTTCAGGGTTAGGGGCGGGAAGGAATCAAGACTTGTCGCATTAACACCAAGGCATCAACAAAGGCTTGAATAGACAGCGACACCTCTATCCTACAGGTGATGACTATTAAAAGGCTGGGAAAGAGGAGGTGTGTTTTATAAACAACCTTGTAATCCATATACTTCACAAGAGTTCCTAGAATGGTGAGGCAACAACTTCTCTGATTGAAACAAACACACATTTTCTATCATTCGTAGCTTTGGGTTAATGACATCGCTGAGACGGAATTCGACCGGTTTTGACTTCATTCTTCTTTATCAAGAATTTATCAAGAAACACACATTTTCCAACCATCACATGATTTCATTTCAAAGAACATGATGGTCAGACCTGTTACTTTTCCAAATTCCTCAGATACAGGAACCGTAAACAACATGCTCCTCCTTTCCGATATTTTCTTCTTCAAAATTTTTTAGAAAGTCCTGGTAACTGCTGTATGTTTACAGTTGGGAAATCCTAAATCCAAGCCCAACATTTTAAAAAATCTGTAACATTCGTCAAATATAACATCACAAGGATGTTTTCAAAGAGTAAAAATATTGACCACGGCAGCACTTTTGAAACAGACTCTGCCAAGTTTCATTGCATTGTCATATCATTGTATTTTCTAATGGTAAGGCACCTCCTCTCCATATATGCTTGCGCCAAAATTACTGCTCTTTCTCCACCAATTATTCTTTACTGAGTACTCTAAGTAGTTGTCCAATGGCCTCCAATAGCTGCTGACAGTGCACGTTTATGTGCCATTGGCAGACAATTTATTGGACACATGACAGGCGTGTGCTAGAAACAAAATGTCAAAACTGCATCATTACACCAAATTACCACAGAGAAAAGCTGGTGCAAATAACTCACTCAATAACTCAGTGATCCAGAATGAAAACTTACGTCTCGTCTGCATGTAAATGCTGCGGTCTAAACACCTTCTCTTCTTTAACCCTCAACATTTCTAACAGGTATGAACCCACAACAACATAGTAGTCAAACGTTGATGAAGATTAGACATCCAGTTAATAAGATACGCCAAAAACAGATACTCTAGCAACTGGATAAAATTTTGACACAGTTAGACGTTTCAGACGCCAAACAGTTTACCAAATGCAGGAAAACCTGGTGTTGTTTTGGACCATATGATATTGTGAATGAGCAGCTTGTAAATAATAACTGTACAGAAATATCTTGTGATTAATTGAAAAATTTCTATCTGCGCTGTGCAGTTCCCATTGCCGTCATACCGGTATGATAACAGCTTTCTTCTACCCCCTAGTCATCTGTCCCTGTCAACAGAGGATCCCACCATCCTTTTTCCACCTGATTGTTTTGAAACGCAATTCCCACAATTCCTCTGGTAGGAATACCACAGATTCCTGGGAGAGGATGCCGCAATGTGGCTAACACTTTGGCCTGTCGCTATCCACTTGTGTACAGGCTTAACTCACTGACTTACAGCGCTAATGCTCAGCGGCATCCCAGCCTCCAGCCACAACAAGCCCCACAACTCTCTCAATGGGGCCGTTGATTTTACACAGAGTGGGTAAACAAGTAGAGACTGACCCTACAAAAGTGCTACCCCCACAATCACTCTGAGAAACTGGCCATATGCAGGGGCCATATGCAGAGGATTCCAATCCCTTTTACAGGCAGTTATGAATGGCAAGTGCACATTGAATAACATCCCCTCAGTCTGTCAGGGCCTTGGACATTATAGGCTCAAGCTGGGCTGGGAAGTGTAGCTCGTGTGCATACCACTGGCTGACCCCTACTCATAGAGTGCCCTTTCTCCTCCTCACAATCCCAGTCTATTGACTGCTGGGGGATGTTTACCCTCATTTGCAAGTCTAATAAACTAGGCTGGCCCTGCCTGCTAGTACCCCCAGGGAAATGGGGGGAAATCTGAAAAAAGATTGCTGTTCAATTACAGAGAATTACCAACAATCCCCCCTCTTGACATCCACACACACTCCAAGTGGACAGGCAGTCCACTGCTTGTGTTACAAACACACCATGGTGGACACAGTGGCATGGAAGGTGGCACTAGCAGACGACAGGTCACACTACACTCGTCAGCTGCAGGCACACAACTGATGGGCTACATTCAACAACTCACAAACTATCAGCTGGGGGCTTACCTTCCTAGCTGTAGCGGAGAGTCCACATTTCCGAGTCGGCAGACACACTTTCAATTATGTTGACGACGGCGGCTCTGCTTCCCCTCACCAGCGATCAGCACAAGAACTGCCGAGTTTGTTGCCTAAAAACCTGCAAACAAAGGCAGCGAAAATTCAGACACCAAATAGCAGGGTTCACTCCACTGTAGGCAGCAGCACCTCTTGCTCACCCCTCACACATTTGCATACCAATAGCAGCGCTCCCCTTGATTGGACAATATGCTAATTCATTCAAATACTGTACACAAATCATACTCAGACCAAACAAAACCTGGTCCAAACACTGCAGGGCAGGCTGGCACGAGCCCCGGCACACTCAACACGTCCCACCCAACAGCACCCGCTACAGTAATCATGCAATACTTTAACAAGATTACTGCTATTTCCCCAGGAGGGAATGGTATGGCAGGCTGGGCCTTTGTGTATGTCTGGCATGATGTATCCCTTACTACATACCGGCCCTGGCGAACTCCTAGGGTTTCACACTAACAAAGGCTCAATCGATCACCACCATTGTCGCACGGAAATATTTCCTCCACAAAAAACCAATAGAGTCGCCGTATGCTAATGAAGGGGCCCCTAGCAGCCCTCTATTTGTCTGCACACACGTGGCGACACATGTCAAAGTGTCTTGCGTGTATTCAAATGACCCACACTGATTTAGAGCACTGATTACCATGTAAAAGGGCTGCAAAGGTGCAGGGCTTCAACAAGCCGAGATAATCGAACTACCCAAGCCACAAAAGCTGGCTCGCAAACTTCTGATCTGCACCCAGGGCGAGGTCTGTGGATTGACCTTCTAAAAGGGCACATATTCTCCACTCCGCCTTTCCCAGGAGAGATCACGATGACAAGGTATTGTACAGATAAAAAATGTTGTCCACTGCTCCCCTTTGAGAGTATTTACATGACCTTACATGATAAATGAGAAAGTGCTTTGCTTATTGTACTTATGGACCAGACTGACAAGATAAAGAAGAACACAATGGTGTAGTGATAGGATCGTTGGGCCATAATCATCTCTTTTGTTGTCGTTATTAAAGATTGTTTAGATCTTTATTAAGGCACAACAGAACAACTACCAGTCATGTGATCTGTTAACTTGTTACAATATTGGAAAGGCATTGACACGGAAAATTTGAAAATCAAATTAACTTCAAGTCTAATATTTTGCCTTATATGAAATTTCACATGACAACTGGAAGAACAATTATATTTCCATATTCACAGTGTCAGTCCAAATTCAAGTGTGACATAAACTTAATGAAAGTTTATTTGCGAGTTCATGTCTGAAGGCTAATTACAAGTATGTAGAAACATAGGAGCCATACAGGTGACAAGAATAGTAATTGACATTATTCTATTAAGAAAATACTCAAATACTACTGTTTTCTACATTATAAACAACTTGAAGCAGATCTTGACATATTATATCATTGTAAGGCCACACCAATTTAATTTCCTGGTTAACAGATTTTTATTTTCCAAAAAAAAAGTAAAAATTGAAAAAAAAAATTCATGAAAACAGAAGGCTGGGCCAGCCTTCTGTTTTCATGATTTTTTTTTCTAGAATTTTTTTTTTTTGGAAAAATAAAAATCTGTTAACCAAGAAATTAAACTGGTGTGGCCTAAGATTCCAACAGCAAAACCTAGCATTTCAATGCTCAAACTTACATTTGTCAAAACTATCAAGAGACCAATTATCTATGTCTAATGACATTCATGTACATATCTTTGTAGGGTGCTATGACGCAAGCCTGGCCACCAAAAGTGCTTCTTTTCATTGCCTTTCCTTTCATCCAAGCCAAGTAATCCACCATGAAAACAGCAGCGACTGAACCAAAGAGCGTTTTTCTGAACAACTGGCAGTTGACGTAGTCATCTGCGCACTTGTACGGCTCAAGCAGACTTCTTAATTGCTGAGCTGCCCACATCTACGTTATTCATTTACAGAGCAGTTGTCCTACCTGCCCTCCCTAATTGATGCTTATTAGCTACAGGATTGGGACAGATTTGCTGCTCGTTTCTTATGAAAATGCTGACTCCTACGTTACAGCGTGTCACTCCATATTGTATGTGGTTATTCCTGACAATTGTAGTATATGGTACTGCACTTACAATTCCTGTCAAGTTGATGTGAGAAGATACTATAATTATAAATGTAACTCTTCACTGCATACTAATATATTATTACTGTTGACTTGGTACAGTGGCTTTTTTATGTAATAAAATGATTTAGAAAATGATAGAAAATTATCAAACAAAGAAATTTATTCAAAACAGGTTTTTCTCCAGTTTGCTGATACTACACTTGAGATATACCATTTGGTCAGCCATCCTAGAGCACACATGCTACTGGCTTTTAAAGATGCATGTAATGTAAAAAAATTGCAATTTCACACCAATACATTCCTTCAGAAGTATTTGAATTATCCTATAAACTAACCGCCAATAAACTAACCACCAACAAACAAACAAAGAAGTACATCAACAACAAATACTGATGGAAACTCACAACCTCCTAATGACAATAAAAGGGTCAGCATTTAGATTTTAGCATAGTTTTTGCAACCACTGCCCCTCTGACCCTTGCCACCCACCCCTCTGTAATTATTACCACTTGTCAGTGACCTGATTACCTCAAATTAGTGCTGGCTTGTTACCACTAAATCACTGATCCAGTTTTTTACACTAAGTGACAGGGAGAAGATGTATTTATCAACCAGAGGTACATCCCTGGATTTCATTTGTTGCCCATCCAATCTCCTAGTGGTTAGACAAGCACCTGGGGAATTCATCATCTAGAGATGCTTGCCCTTTCTTTGCATTTTTTTTAAAAGTAATACCATTCACCATTCACTTTTCCAAACTTCGAAGGCACCATGTTAGGTAAAGCAGTCATCCACAACTAAGGTGAGGCATGATGGTTTTCAAAATAGCTAGAGGTAGCACAATACAGCTCGCATTTCTGGCCAAGCACACAGCACCTGAGTTATTTTACATGCGGAGGTTTGGCGCTTGAGGCTCCTTCAGAGTCATACCTGGGGCCGCTGGCTCTATGTCCCCTCCAGAAGGACGATGTGTCGAAACCAGGGCTCGAACCCAGGCCACTGGCTCCACGGAATTTGAACCAAATGTGGCAATTTAGAAATCCTACATTTCAACCTGTTACCAGCTCTACACTAAATCTTATATGTTGTTATGGTAGTTTAATTTTTAGTCATAATCTATATAACTTTAGGGATGTTTATACTTTAGTACATATTTCAAATATCTTGAGTCTTGGCAAATGTCAGTGATAAGTATGGATTTGTGACTGTTTGTAAGACTGTGCATTGTCCAGACCTGCTTAATAGTGTATAATTTACTCTATGATCTTTCTTATGTTATAAACAAGAATCGGCAGACCCAGTAAGTAAATGTACTACATCCTCCAAAGGCACTCAGTAATGTACTAACCACTGAATATAATCAAGCAGCTAACTTTTGTGACATTAAACAGACTTTTGACTAAAACTAAGGGGGTTCTATCAAGAGAAGCTCCTTGCTAGATCTATGCCAGCAACAGATTGGAAGTTAACATCACAATCTTGTCATATTATTCGACTGTCCAAAATAAATGAGAGTCAATCAAGAAGTTGCAGTCTGTATTCATTGATACAACATGTAACTAAACATTTAAGAACATATGCAGTAATACTTGATACAACATGTCTTCTAGAACAAATGATGAAGGGCTATGCTTCAAAACAAGAAAACTATACACTAAAATTTGCTTCAGGTATTGGGCAGGGTTTACCATTGGCAAGCCCATTCCCGCTAACTTGTTACAACTCAGCAAACATGACATTCAACACACAATATCAAGGTCAGTGTGATGCACTGTCATCTACAGAGATCCAGTGTCACATCTGTATTCTCCCACTCTTGGGCAAAGGAGTGCATGAGGGACTGTTTCAACCCCACACAGCTCTTTCCACTGCAATTTTGTGGCAGCGTTATTGGAATACTGTACAGAAGAAAATCCAGGGGGCAGGCGAACACTAATACTTCCTGACAGCTAGCTCTACGTGATGAACACCGCGGGTCATCCCGACCAACAGGCACTGTCACTCTGATACCGTCTATGCAAAGTAGCAGTTCTTCTGCCACAAACTTCGGTCCATGTCTGAGTATGAAACTAGTGTATTTCAAACTTGATGTCTCATAAACTTGCCCCAATAACCAGCTACCTGTCATCAGATTAGCTGTATTGACTTGTACTTATTTACACCAAATATCATAAAAGTCAGCATACATCTGCAGTAGCTGGGTGAATTGGGGCTATCTTTACAGTGTTATGGTTAAAAGTTGTACTTTTTAAGATTGATTATTCCATGAGGAATATGTCTTTACTGTGCCAATGTGTCTACAATATAGGCATGGTCCATATCAGTACTGCTATGTGACTACGATTGGTATGTTATGAATGAAATGCCGAAATGTAGTGAATGAAAACTATTATTTTTCTACCTAATTACTCCTGGCATTTTGAAAAAAAAAAAACATGGTCAATTCAACAGCATTCTCCAGCTATTGTACACAAGCTTTCCTGGGCACGGAAAACATAACCTTCCATACAAGGGCAATAAAAACAACACAGGTTCATGTACGTAAACAGCTGCACCCAAGTTCAAGCCTGTTCAACCATAGAACTACTGAACTGTACAAGACAAAAGATTAACCTTTGCTGGGTCAACATTGCCACAATCACATAAACAAGGTGTCGGGCACGTCGCAGGGTCAAATGCCAGACCCTACACAGATGATGATGCACTGTGCTCTATGGGTAAAGGTGTAGAAACATACTACCAGTACCAGGGTATCTGTATCTGTATCTGCATCTATATAGCCGGTATAACCGCCATTAGACGTAATACACCAGCTTCGCAGGCACGCGGCACGGTAGCAGCTGGTTATATTACACCCAACGGTCTGTTACACCTGGTCTTTGCATATCTGACTGCAACCGGTCTTTGAAGCTATTTAGTGAGGATGCTTCTACGGTGCTTGATGACAACGAGTTCCATTCTACTATGGTTCTCGGAAAATACGAATTTTATTTTAGCTAGTGCATTTTAGCAGAACTGGCCACCAAGCAAGGCCTGATTTCAACCCTCCTTGCACCAAGCCATCATTTGTGACTAACCCAATAAATTAGTACCATTATGCTTATTTTTCAACTAGTGTGATAATGGTACTTTTGCAAGAATTTAATTGTCTGATAATCTGAAAAATGGTGATATGATCCTAAAAACTAACCAACAATCCTTCTAATCAATTACGTGGTGTAAAAAGAAGTAAGTCCCCCCCCCATGGATACCTTTATAATGCCACCTTTTTACCTTACATTTTCAAAATCTCCTCACTGTGGAAGAACCAAGACCCCCTTTCACACCATCCTCCAGATTGGGTGCTTCGCTACCTTGCAATTACCATTACGTTACAGGGCTCGAAATAGTGGGTGCATGTGCACCTGTGTGCACCCAAAATCAGAGCTGTGCACCTAATTTTTGACTGTGGGTGCACTAGTGCACATATATATTTTTGTAGGCTATAGGGTAAAGGTACTATAGTACACTAGTAAACAGTATCAGAAAAAGCAATATAACCCTTTGTTGCACTTTCTTTGATGCACTACTAGTACTTGTCTGAAAATTGGAAGCTATAGAATTACAGATTGGAGTTCTTGATTATAATTATAAGAGCATTAAACTGTAATTATGTTTTGCTGACATTCAACTTTATTTTATGTGGTGCACCCAAATTTCTTTCTGTGCACCTAATTCTCTTGGTAGGGTGCACCTATTTGCAAAAATGGCTTTCGAGCCCTGCATTAAAATAAAATCCTGGCTAGAACCCTGATACTACAGCTTCAATACAGACCTTACTGTGAACTACTCCTAGCCAGCATCCTTACCTCCAGGGCTTCCCTTATAGGTTTTTTTGTTCTTAATCCTCTGCTTTTAAAGTCTGCTCTCAGTAAACATAGTGGGTTTCTAGGATTTATATTTGTTAGACTATGGACTGTCTGTGAATTAAGGTACACGTTCATTGTTGGTTGGACTGTGGGTTTTGAATCAAGCTAGTCTGACATTATCACATGTATTATACTTACAGAAAAACATGATACTTATTACGCCATTATATAAGAAATACTATACCGTACTTGAAGTGATGCTGCTGCTTAAGATTTAAAAACTAGAGCAGAATAAGAACCCTAGTGTTGGACATAGTTTACTAATAAACCACTTCATATTCATAAAGTCAAATGTTGACAAGATCAGCTATTAATAATAGACTGGCAAGTGTACAGCTCTTCAATGTTATCTTTACGTTGCAAAAGTCTCCTTCGTTGCAGGTGTAAAAGAGGTGTCCGCCACTCCAGCAACAGCACAGCACCTGGTCGTCCGCAAACAATGCATGATGGACTACATGTGGTCACATGACTCTCGCCGGGCTTCCCCTAATCTCCGCACTATCTCACGCATTCATCTTGACACATCCTGACGACTGGAACCAGCTTGGAATACTCTTTACAAATGACATTACTATCAGCAGTCTTCCTGCATACTTTGCAAATTAAGTCTGGAACTGAATTTCATTTTGGAGGTAGATGTACTAGGAGTACATACTTCTTTGATGACACTCCATAAGTTATCTAACATTTTATGCACTGACAAAAGTATAAGCAGGCTATCTGAATAAATTATATAGTGACATTTGGTAACAAAATATGATTTCCCATAACACCATATATACTTAGTAAGAAGCCTTATGTGTTCAAATTAAATAATTACAGAGCAAGCTGCTACACCACTTCTTCCTTGTAAACATCATGATCAAAAGCTGTCTGCTACCAAAAAACCGAGACCATCGTGGCTTGTCCAGGACAAAAACAGGAAATTCTGCTGCAGTACCCATGTCAGCCACCAGGAGGTCTACAATCTACTTTGACCTTCATCTTCCCAAGACCTACCCACATACCAAATATCATCACATACCAAACGGATGATCCAAAAGAATACCTCTGTTTTTCAAGTAGGTCAAATAATCACTTAGAGATACTATGAGAGATGTGGAAAGCTATTTTGATTTCCCATCAGTTATAGGAAAGGTTTTTATCCCCATAATTCGTAGCAAGGTGGCTAAATTTTCAGTGATTGCCTTCCTAAATTTTGTATAATATATACTATATTTGGTGGTCCTACTGAATTTAGCATAAAAGTGTTTTTGGGACTCCCCCATGCAGACCCCATATGACTGCTTATGATAAAAGTCATTGACAGGCTATCTTCTAACACTTCTTATTTTCTAACACTAACCTTTGTTAAAAAAAACATGAAAATAGAATTATAGAAAATCCAACTTAATGCAAAACACTGTGACTTTATCAACATTTTACTAGTACTTCTGTGTCATGAAAGTCAAGGCCACAGAGGACAAATCATAGGTGCGATGTTTGACAACAGGTCCTCATCAGTATTCCTAGGTGGTACAGATGTCGTCTCTAACCTTTACCGCACCACTAGTGACCTGTACTACCGAAATGTAAGATCTGCCTCACTGCTATATAGGCACATGTATAGTTGCACGACCTGAGGAAAAGTCACAACACTGGAAACTTCTAGTATTTGTGTCGCAGGTGATATTTACAGGCTTGACGTCAACCAACCAACCAACCAACCAAATAGCTCCCTGTGGGCATGAAAACGTATTCGTTTATCTTTGCTTTGAAGTTTTAATTTTCAGTGATTCTCGAACAATATTTAACATCTACCAAACAGTTCCCATGGAGACCCATCTTTTGCTTGTTAGGATGGGATATAAATATTGATGTATTTCATCTGATTAAATGTACACGACACTGTCTTTTTACCTTCGCCGGGGTAGCATTTGCGTGTGTGTGCGTATGTATGTAAAAGACCAGCATAACTCAAGAAGGCTTGGATGGATTGCCTTGATATTTGGTACGTAGTGTGGGTAGGTCTTGATGAGACCTGGAAATGATTGGATTTTGGGTCCCATAGCGTCTTGTTACGGTACTGCAGCGGAACTTCCTGCTTTGATATATCGTGTTCTGGACATGCTATGGTCCTGATTTTTTTAAAGTTAGCTTATGTTGGGTTACTACCATAACGGAATAATCTGGCTTCTCCAAAAGCATGGGTAACATCTTACACCAATCAAAACTGTAAAGACATATCTCCAGCTTCTTTTAAATAAATAAAGTGACAATTTCCTGATATTTATTGTGATCCACTGTTTTAATTATCAACATACATAATATAAATATAATAATTAGATCAACTAAAGAGATAAATCGGAATTAAAAAAGTCTCAGGTTCAAAGGCAAATCTCAAGTCCAACCTTTTTCCTTTCACATTAATTCAACTTTGGAACTTGATTGACCTTCTAGCCCTGTGTTTTATTGGCAAACATAAAGTCAATATTAGTTAGTCCCTTTCTCTTTCATACAAGCAAGTTTTTACTCGACAGAAAGTTGTGTTCTAACATTGTTATGGAACAAAGAGACGTCTGCAAAAGCAGACATAGAAGCATTATCAACAACAAGATGTCATATTGCATGACATCTTTACTCCAACTGTGTCTATTGTATGGGCAAATGCAATAGAAACCTCTCTGCTAATCTCATTTGTATGTTGCTGAAAAAAAAATTCAGTGTAACCACATGATGTACATGAGTGGCTGTGAAAGGACCAAGATTACCGTGGTAAAATGGATCAGGCTGGTAATAAGGACTGACAGCTCTCATCTAGGATTGTCATAATGTGGCAATAAAATGTTCAGCTCACATTATTCAAAGCCCTCATCAAACCAACCAAAACATGCTGTAATGCACACCAAATAACTTTCCAATACGTTTCATTGTCGTTGGTTGTTACTGATTTATTTTTCATGTTTCTGACTGGAACGACACAGCAGATGGTAATAGATATTCCGAAATTAATTTCATTTTCATTACATGGCCGGGATGAAAGGTGGCCTTATTAAATCGGGCTATAATGTGGTTAAGTAGTATGACATCATAGCGAAAATTTCCCAATGTGATTATAACCCACCTGACAATTTGAATACTAACAAAGACAACACATTACAGCTCCAAGATCTCATCAATCAAAAACAACATCTACATTGAAAAGCTCAGCCTCCGTTATGAGTATGACAAATGGCCTCGGCAAGATATTGTGATTAGAGCTTCTGGGAGGCATAGAATCAGGGCCATAAAGAGCTGATATACGCGCACACGATTACCCTCTCTGTTGCTCAATTATTTTGTCCAAGGGCCTGGTTGGGGGTAGATTTCATAAGGATGAACCGACACGCACGACATCGGCGGCGGCGACTTACCAACGTAAGCGCACAGAATACTAACGGCGGCGGCGGGGAAAAAACAATTACCGCAATTCAGCGGCGTCGGGTAAACACCTATAAGACAGGCTGATTTATCGGCGAGCAGCCATGGAAGCAATTTGCATTTTTATCAGTAGGTGGAGGCGCTTGTAGGAAGGTGTCTTAAAAGCTGTTAGGGGAAGCTTAGTTAGATCGCAGATGATCAATTCTACCTCTTAGGCAGATGAAGTGGTAACGTATCGCGGCAGGGAAAAGAATTGATGTCGACGCTCGCCGAAAATGACGAATCTGATCACAAGACTCCGACCAGCACAGCATGCATCAACCATCTTCTCCTAGAAACGGATATTACCATGGCAACAGTAGATTAATCAATCTATCTTCCCGGCTCCAAACACCTGAAAATTAAAGACCAGACAGGATAATATTGGTTCCTCACGAAAGATAGCCAATGTGTTCTAGACTATTTCTCCATCACTATTCAATACACAAGTAATAACAATAGATTAAAATCTTAATTCAATATGAAAATATCAGACATCTTTCATCAGTGATGGAAAATAAATGTTTACCTAAGACTTACGACATACATATTTGTGTTCTAAATAAACAGAACAAGTAACTGCCAAGAAAAGGCAAGATGTTCTAAAAAATTTAGAATTAAAATTTATTCTTCAATTTCCTGGATGACTAGTATTCGCAAACATAAGTCAAGTCAATATAATTCAAGTCAATGCCTTTATTTTTCTTCTAAGTGCTTGTTCGGCCACATGGCCGCTTTTCAACAATGGTTAATTTATTTTTCTACCTATAGTATCGCAGCAGTGGCCACATGATATTCATCCAACAAGGAGACAAGCTAGAGATTAAGTAGGTCCGATTATCTAATGGGCAAGTTTGTGATCACTGTTCAGGTTGTGGATTAGAGAGTCAGCCGATACAGTTATCGTGAGTCGTTCAATGTAGTAAGTGGTCCTTGGTTCTGCCTAACTATACATTCCCAGCCGTGGATGTGGGACCACACCTACTTACATGGGCGTGAAATATATGAACAACGGGGTATGAAGGAGTTTTTCTGTCACCTGCATCATTGCAGCTATCACGAGTTTTACCTGCAATTTGGTGAAATCGTTTTGTCAAATTTTAGCAATTTTTGATGACGCAATCCAACTGAAAAGTACATCTTTTCACAACAGTTAGAAGTCCATTGCTTTAAATTCCGTTTTTTGTCAGCAAATTGTATATTTCAGGAGGGTCTACTTCTAAGCAATGAGACAACTCTGCCTACAGATATATAACCATTAGGCCACACCAGTTTAATTTCTTTGTCAACAGGTTTTTATTTTCCAAAAAAAAAATTTAGAAAAAAAAATTCTTGAAAACAGAAGGCTGAGCCAGCCTTCTGTTTTAATTTTTTTTCTAAATTTTTTTTTTTTGGAAAATAAAAATCTGTTAACCAAGAAATTAAATTGGTGTGGCCTTAGCCTCTCAATGCAGATACAATTTATACCAAAATTCCTGATACAAAAAATGATTAGTGCTAATATAAATGCAATCAACTCTTTGTGTAAATACATTTGATTTCCAGATCAAAAATTCTGGTATGAAGATGGCATTAAGTTGAAAATCTGGCAATCAGTTTGTCAAGCAAAAACAACATACATGTAGTTGACAATGGAGTCAATGTCAAATGGTGGCTGGTGCTTAGGTCAAACCAGTTTGAGATTTAAGGTATCTAAATTTGTGTTTATGTACTCAAGAAAAAAGCTACTGGTACCAGGTAAATGGTAGATAAGAAAGGGCAGCAAACACCAGTTACAACATCTCATATCTGGAATACTTCTTGCATCAACAAAGATAGGAGAGTCAGCTTGCAGTAACTGTCAGACATCATCTAAATGCACTGGTCAGCACTGTAACTAATTGGACCGATTTTCCAAAAAAAGTCTATACCCAAACAGTCAGAAACACAGATAGACAGATCACAGGCTGACGGTTTGGACAAACTTAAGTCACTCATGAAGCAATCTGCTTCAGTATTTCTCCAAGATTAAAGACTTGGCTGAATCGGTATGCAGCACATTGCACCACTACAGCAGCACTGCCCACAGCAATTCAGTAGCCCATTATCAGACTGGGGCTCTACAGGTAAGGAATACCTATTCCCCATGGACAGGTGGATTCAACCCCATCACCATAAAGAGAGATAGTTGGGTTGTGCTGGGGCCGCCAGGGATAGATAATGGGCAGCAGCTCTGGGCAATGAAAGTAGGAACCTGGGGCCAGAACAGGCACTGCCACTCTCTGTAAATACAGACCCTGCACTTGTTGGGTTCGGGTGTAGACAAAGACAATGCTGGTCACTTTCCATTTGGAGAGAAAAACTGACCAACCTCAACCCTCTTTTTCAACATGTTACAGGTACAATGAGGTTGCACAAAGAGCATGGTTTCCTCTATATCATATTATCTTAATTTGTCAGATCAGATATAGACGACTTTGACTTCATAGAGTTAATTAGATTTTCAAATCTCATCACAAGTTTTATCAAAACATTTCTGCAGGGTCTGGTACATGAAAAAATGAAAGGGTAGAGAAGAAACCAAAAAAGAAAAACAATTAGGAGATTAACCTCATCATGTGCAGCCACTAGAAGAACCAGGACTTGGTATCTACGGAGCAATACTGATAAATAACAGTTAGGGTAGACTAGACGGATAACACAATCTGGGGGTTACTTCTAAAGGGGTTTACCAGCACCAACATTTAGCGTCATTCACACAAATTCTTCATTGACCAATCATCTAAACAAAATAGCTGTTATCATTTGTGTCTTTATGGTATTAGATTATATTCTTTTCTCCCAAATATTACACTTGATTAAAGACGGTAAAACAAGAAACTAGGAGAATCAAGAAACATATGACTCATGTTATCACCAGTTTCGATTCAAAGTTGCTACTGTCTTGTTATGCCACTCACAACATTACTTTAACTAGAAAATTATTTTTAAAAAGGACTAATACCAAAATGTTATGATGTCACTTGCTACAGTAGCCATTCCTGTGACACCGTGGCCACCAGTGACCACTTCTTTTCCATTTGTGTCCAGATGAATGCTATTTCCCAAGGTAGTTGTGACCGTGCAGCGAAGCACCTAACCACAATTCAACAGTGCGGATGCCGCACACCGCCCCTTCCACACCACTGCTCCGGACCACACATTACACATTCCCCACCACATCTCGGGGTCAGGTTTAACTTTGCCGGGTCACCCTTGCCTGATATTCCATCAATTTCCACTGATATTTCATTACGTGGGGAAATACAGAGGACATTAAGCATTAACGAGGAGTGCGGACGTGACAACGCTCTCTCTGCACACCATTTGTCAACACGCATCCCCAACAGACTCATGGGAAGGATATGCAAAGAATATAGGAGATAGCTTTTAGAAATGTAACCTCTTATATATTTGTTTATCAGTGCAGGGAACATATTAAGTAACCTGTCTTACAGTTACAGGGAAGAAGAAAGTTTCGGATTTTAAGGACGGAGAGATGACTGGATGCTGCACTATCTAGAGTACCGGTAACTGTAGGATGTTTCAACCAAGGGAATTCATTTTTCATGGCAATCACACTGGTGGGGTCTGTGTAAAAAAAACATTGTAATATTGCTAACCTGGAAGATTGATTCTGGGGGATATTGCAATTAGGGCTAGCAGTCCCTGCTAAAATGACTTCACTCATAGGCCACCTCAGCAGTAGGGGTGATCATTAATATCAAAATGGTAGAGGGATACAGAGCCAGGAATGAGGGTCTACATGCCTTTTTACACAGGGCGTAGCGAGCTATCTTAATTCAATGTTAATCGTAGCTGGCCCGCTTTAACTCAACATTAAGTGTTGTCAGTAAATTATTCGTGAAGCGTAATTAGTCGCTTTGATTCCACACGTAGCACGTCATTTGTTAACCTGAATTTATCTCCAAGCGTTATCGACTAATTCTACGAATTGCGAAGTTTAACACCAGCTTGTCCAAGTCACAAGGGAGAGTTTGGTTGTGTCAGCACTGCCAGACACACCATGAATATATGGTACAGTTCAATGAACTGGTTCTCAATACCTTGTGCAAGGACAAGTCAATTTAGTATTAAGCATTGCAAGGTTCTCCTGAATTTACCGTCAAGCGGTGCCAACCCTCCTAAATGTATTGTTAAGCGGCGTTGCTAGGATCCCCCCTGCAGACCCTCAAAAATATGCTCTGGACACAGAGGAGGGGAAAAACATGAGACTGAGAGTTAAGCAGACATGCTGTCTCCCAGTCCAGTTGTGAGCAGGAAAACCTGGGCGTTAGAGTACATAGCTTACACAGTTACAGAGTATATTTTGTATTGTAGAGCGATCTTTCCTCCCACAATGGTCAGACATGGCATACAGGATATCATGTAGAATAGTCTGCAGTCTGTAGCCTTAATTTACCATAGCAGGTGGAGTAGAGATGGAAAGGGTGGACCGTATAACGTAGGCACATGTAAGTGTAATCTGGGTGTAATCATACTTGATAGGCTTGACAACATAGCACACACAATGCCATACACAGGTAATTTTCTTACAACTACTACTGTGGCAAGATGCCAGGCAGCCCAAATGCCTCTTGCTTTTGAGTGTGACTGACGAAATGCGAATATTACTATTAGCGTGATCCAATCCATGCTGACATTTCAAGGGTTCAACAGCCCAAGATACAAGGAAATGTCATTTAGGGGAGTACAAATTGGGGTGTTCATCTGGGAGAAAACCCAGGGCTCGAAATTCATTTTTGGAAATAGGTACATTGGTGGCACTACATATATACAATAGTACCTTTACCTTATATATAGATGCATTGGTGCACCCAGTGACACAGTAAAAAATTAGGTGCACAGCTCCAATGTCAGTATTTCGAGCCCTAAAACCTGATGCCCAAAGACCACAAGATTACCCAACAGAGACAACCACTTGGTCATGTGACTGTGGTGCCCAGTCTAGCTATGAGACATCAGACATCCGATACCCACACCACTGCAGGTCGGGGAGGACACAGTTTGCCTAAGGAATTACCCGACTCCCAGTTTTACATTGTCCACTAAAAGCATGTGTTGCCAGTTGGCAGGGTAACCTGAACAACACAAGTGGAACGCAAACATTCATCAGCAGAAAGAAGTTGCAGTAACCAACCACATTAAACACCCTCGCTTTTTTATTATGTTAGTCCAAGGAGAATTAGAAACTGAGCATATGCTGTTTTTCAGCAGTCATGTCAAGCAGAGACGAATGGACATTTTTTGGTACAAGCTATCGTTATTACTTAAAATAGTATAGCTTGCAAACAAACCTAAACTTTGATAACTGACACAAATGTATTCAAACAACACAGTCTGATAATGGTTGGGAATTAAACATTTTCCAGGGGATTCAATATTTCTAAATCTGTTCGTTTAAAATATTTTCAGATGGAAGTATTAAGCCATATGCAGACAATACATCATACCTGACACACCTGGCCTAACGGCAATTGGACAATGGAAGACAATGCCTGGTAACTTGTTCTATACAAGAAGGAGGACGTATGAACAGGTGTAACCATTAAATACAGAAAGGTCTAATGGACTAGAGATAATTAAACACACAATACAAGTCACATCTTTCCTGGTAATAGTAGTTAGGGTACTGGACATGTGCCAACAATACAAGCAACAGTAAAATACAAATTTTCAAAAACAAAAAAAATAAATGAGAGTAAACTAAAAGTAAAGAAACTGCCTTTTAAATTTCAACAATCATCCAGTAATGCAACAATAGAAACTCAATTCAACAAGAGTTACTCAATTACTGTATTCAACATTACAAATCTTAATCAACCAATATTGAAAGTTTAATATCACAGAAATGTTATGAAATAAATATAAATGAATAATTACATGCAGCTTGAGATTACCTGTTCTTGAAAATTTGCATGAACAAAAAAATCTATGCCTAATTCATATATATGCACATAACATATGCACATCATGCTCTTAAAAAGAAACTATTGATACATACAGGATCTGAGACCAACATGGCCTACAGACATGTCTAAAAAGGATGGCATTGTTGTATAAACAAAGGTTACACCGATATACAAATTCTTTTGAGGTTATCCTTGTTTACAAATCATGATTCCAAGATTTAGATTTATTTTTTTCTATTAATCAAGCTGTTGTGATTCTGATCTCCATCGCTATAATGCATCCTGATTAATGTTTTGGATACACCCACCAATTGGCCAGGAAAATGCGTTAAGCTTACAAAACTGCCAACATGCTAAACAAGTTAAAATTTGCGAACAATTCATCCCCACTACCAACTGCAAGACTTTATTTTCACTTACCATTGGATTGATGATGATGATGATGACTAGACTTTAATAGATCCATTAACAAAGACATACCCATATGGCTTTCTATTTTTTTCTCAAGAAATCCACAAGAGCTATTTCATCCAGCTTCACAACTACAATGGACCCGCCCACTTTGGTGACATCCGCCACCTCTCTATATATTACAGGGGATTATATCACCTGACACAGAATACAGCTACCACCCCTTGTGCAGCTGGCATTTCATAAAAGCCAAACGCCCCGGTGCCATTAGCGCTGACTGACTTTGGGGAGATTGAATGGTTCTGACAGGTATGGCTGCTATTTACATCCAGACGCCCCCAAAGACATTGTCATCACATCTGGGGAGTATATGCGATGATGATATAATACATAATATCTCCATAGGAAACACCCTAGTGTGCATTCTACCCCGTCATATTTATCAACGGTGCGTTAGGAAACACCGGCTTTCATGCAAGCCTTCCGGACAAGACTAAAGACTTGATTGGAAATCTGGCGAAGTTTGTGATATAATCAACCCTGCTGAAATGGAGTTGACACGAAGGCCTCTAGAAACCAAAACACCATATATCAGAGCGCAGTCCCCTATCAACAGTCACACTAGTAAGACATTAACTACATGTATCAGACAGCATGCAGCATGGGTCTGTATTGTGAGCGATCTCTCGGCACACTCATATAGCATGGCGGTAAGCTAATGGATAACTTGCATGACTTGCATTCTGATTACAGCTAACTCCGGATTCACCGCTGCAGAATTTTAAGAGTGCGGGAATCAAGGTGGTTGGGAGAGGCCGCACACCGAGAAGGGAATTATGGGGCGGGTCTCCATCAAACATTAAAAAGGATATGACCAGGATTTGTATGTCAACCTCTGCATCACAAAGCAGGGTCCCTGTCAAACATTGACCACTGCGGAGTATGAAATTCATAATCTGTATGCTAAACACAGATTTTCTACACTGACTGGATAATACATTGACTAAAGCTAACGGAATAGAAAATTACTTGTTTTCAGTGATGTAAGAATATTCTATATCTCTTTAACCCAATTATGGGATCAGATCATCATTGGTAATTAGAATACCAGGACTCATTAACCAGTTTTAAAGTGCATATCATGAAAAACATAAGAAATACACTCTAAATAGTAGTAAATACGCTTGTTTTTATTACAAGTTATAGGTTTAATTTCATGGCTTTAATTCCAACAGAATTGTCAGATTTACACTCTTAATCGGAGAAAAACTCCCTGCTAATAAAAACAGTAATATAGCAGCCACCAGCAATACTGCTCAACAATGACCGACTGCATATATACAACACAAACACACCCTGTCTCACTACCTTTTAGACAATCAGGTCTTCCCTTCAGCAAGAACAACAGACTAACCCTTCCAAAAGACACGTAACTAGTTAGGCAAAAGAGAGCTTGTTGTATGACTAATGACATTAGCAGGGGAGGACTTAATACAGAATGACAAATTGTTCTTTGGACAAGGGTACAATTTTGAGGCTGACAAGTCTAATGCCTGTTGAGTAGATTATCTCATATTAGTAGAGTTGATTTCTTGTGACAGCATATATGCATTACCATGGAGATATAACTTTGATATTACCGTAAAACAAAAGTATTCAGTTTTACACTTTTGAAAAATGCTTCGTATGCTTAAGGATATGAGGGGATATGTCAAGCTGTATAAAAAGGTTATTCAGCGCTATTTTATTTGTGGTTAAACTTTTAGCCATCCAATATCTGAAAACATTACATATCTGATATCACGATATCCTGTTTACTGTGTTCCAAATCCAATGTACATACACAAACAATCTGTACCAGAATTTTTTTTTTAGATCAATACCGTTAATGTTATATACATCATGTTGAAAGAATTATAAGATACTTTGAATGGCCAAAAGAGCAATTCCATTCTAGTTCTAAACATCTATGCAAGGGAATATTGTACAAAACAAAAGTTGTTTGTTCATTTGTTTGTTTGTTTGTATTGTTTCATCACTCAGTAAATCACCTTACGCTGTAATACACCAGTTCTGTACTTATACTCAGAGATTATTTGAACCTTTGTTGACGAGTATTAAGGTTGAGTCATTCCATACAGGGGAAAACTACTGTCCTTTACGTCCAGAAGTCAGATGAGATTGCTTACCACTTGACCATTCATGGAAAGCGATACATCCTTTTTATCTAGCCTGCTGATCTTACAGTGGTGTAAGGTTAACTGTTTCCATGGCAGGTTCAGGCCAACTGCTTCAAAAGTGCCATTAATAACAAGGTGGAAGAAAAAATGTTTGAGCTATTTCATCTGGGTATAGTTTTTTTCAACAAATCAACACAATCACAACAAATAACAAATCAACTCAAACTTGCAACAGAAATATTCTACAGAGCCCTTCTATGAAGAATCATATGCAGTGGCAAAATGACAAAAAGTACAGAAAATGAAGTGGCCAAATTCAAGTGGGCAATCAATCTGATGCAAAAAAATAAAGGGCAATGATACCAATTTTTTTGGGGTAAAAAAACCCTGATGATCAACTTCTAAGAAAAAACACAGCTTCATGACTAGGTGTGTTCCGTGTAGATACAATCAATCAATCAATCAATCAATTAATCAGTTTTATTCATACTTCCTCACAGCTTCACAACACTTCCATGACCATGAATGCATTACGTGAGATGTGCACAAAAACAGTCAGTACAGGAAAGGACAGCCCCGGACATTTCCCCTTGTTTCAAAGAAAATACCAGCGCAAGGAAAAACCACTTCTGTGACATTCTCTGGTCATGACTCCTTCTGGCATGATGAGAACAGGAAGTGTGATTTCAACAACGTTCCTTCATAATTTTCATCATCAACCTCTACACTATATAACATCACACATCAATGTATGATACTACATCAATACAGCCTGGACGTGGAAAGGTAATGTAAAGACACCATAATGCACTGATTCCGGTTTAAACTTTCAAAGCGGACCGTATTTGCATAATAAAAGCATGAATGGTTTGAAGTAGAGTGGCGGATAACATGTTGTTCTTGCCACTTTGCTGACAACTGCGGTCGTATGGCTTCTGTTTTATCTCTTTTGAGAACTAAGAACGATCGATTATCAATTCCACATCAAGAAAAATCTATAAATCATGATCACTGATTTTTGTGATAATATAGTGTGTGTGTTTTGTTTCGTTTCGCCGACCATGAGAAGGTACGGAAGGTACCACTCTTTTACCCCCCTCCCACTAACCCAATCGCGATCACATTACAAAACATGGCAAAATTAATCAATGAAATACGGTAACAACAAACAGACCATTTCAGATCATCCTGTATGTAGACAGCAGTACCAAAACACGAGAAACCGCCGGCTCGGCACGCGATCTACTCCCAAAGCCGGAACCACCAGAAATCTCAGCCGAGCTGCTGATGAAACTGATGACCTGACACTGGCGTCATGCCACACGTCAAACACTCCCTACAAATCGGCGGTTTCCTCGCGAACCGCGCCAGAACCAAGGCTACAAAAGGCTTCCAGTACTTACCAGGGTCTTCTCTGGAGTCTGGGGTGGGTGAAGGGGACGGAATCGTCCGAGATCTGGTGGATTTGGGCGACAAAACCCAGCTGGAAGTCAGCGGCCACTGCGACCGCCGAAAGTTGTCTTTGTAACCCTATACCTTCGAGCCTGAAACACGCCCTGTGATTGGTCAGTTTTTGTCAGGGGGCATGACCTTTCACCCGACTGATATTTTCTCATTTCCGCCAATCAGGATCTATTTACATGGCTTCTCAGTCTGAGGAGGCTCTTTTCATTGGATGAGCAGTTTCAGCGGTATTTTTGAATTATTATTTCGAGCCGGCATTATGATGATGAGTTCAGTATTGTCACTTATTGTTCAGGCTGGTATTGTTGTTGGTTTGTCTGTCTCTGCAGTGCAGTTTCTGATAATTCTGCAAGAGGGCACTTTTTGTCAGCTGGGGGTGAAGTCTGCCATCTCTGATCACTTGTTTCATTGTCTAGTCACTCTAGTGAGTGCCTCTCAGTATGGATGAAAAGGGAATCCAGTACATCTATACCATTTGATGTTTCATTTCCTTTTATGGACCAAATAATATCATTGGGAGCTATGACCTAAAAATGAAATATTTTCGAATGTTGCAACAAACTTAATCTCCAAGCAGATCTCCACGGTGCGCCGAAAATCGTATATATGCTAGCCAGAGAAGCAGAGGTTTCCGTCGAGTGGGGTAGTAGTGGCCCGTTTTTTTTACGTCTGCCTCCAGTTTCGGTCTAGTGGGGTAGTAGTGGCCGGGGTTTTTCACGTCTGCCTCCGTAAAAAAAAACAGCCACTACTACCCCACTAGACTGAAACCTCGGCTTGGAGAATAGCAACAAACTAACCCACTAAATTCACTTGTCCTGTCTTTGCACACACAAAATCAGTTGTTTATGTTCCTCAGCGTCTTTCCTTTATTTCCCTTCGTTTATTTGTACTGGACACTTGTGTTGTAACTAACCCATGTGCAACTGCCAATAATCTCATAGACATGAGGCTGGGCAGTAAGAAGAACTTCTCTTCAAGCAGAGGTTATTAGGGAAAATTGTAATCTTCTTATCTTTGTCAGCTCTCTCCTGGTTGGCGGGGAGAGCTGACAAAAAACGGGGCATATGATAAGGTCACAGTTTTCCCCAACAACCTCTGCTTGGAGAGTAGCAACACACCTGGTATGAAAAGGGTTTTAATTTGTGACAGATTATACAAATAAGCTTGAAAAGTTCTTTAAGATTATTTCTTCTGTCAGATTTCAATCTTATGTCCCATACTGCAGTCAATCACAAACTCATCACATACTTTTGCTTGCAGTGCAACCTATGAACCAACTTACAGTGTAATGTTTTTCATGCAAGTCGTTGTAATTCTGCACTTTTGGCTAAAGTTGCTAGGTGGCGCATGTGCGCAGTTGACCATTGTGAGCTGCAGTCACGATTCAAACCTCCTGGTGACTTAGCAGCTGTGCATGCTGTCCAAGTCTTTTTCTAGCCAAGGAAAGTAAAACTTGGCAACAAAGTAACTCTTGCTGAAAAATAGGCCAAGAATAACCTACAATATTTTATCATTAACGATTTATTGGATTGCAAAGATTATCCTTTAAACATTGTAAATTGTTGTAATCTCAAGCTGTTACTTATCCTTTGTATGTGAGTGCAATATGTGATGAAGCTATGACAAAGGTGCCACTGTTTTACGAGTTATAGTAATAAATATAGGCCAACTGCTTATATATAAATATGGACATTACACATCTTGGCATTACCATTTCAGAACTGCAACACATTTAGGGTAATTGCTAAATATGTTCATCTCAGATAAATTTCAATGTTAAGATCATTCTATTGGTACTCCATACATAACATGCATAACACATATATGTTTCCAGTCAGATAAGGTAAGCTAATGGTATCTTCCACATTTGGCATAACATTTGGTAACACAGCAAGTATCACCTATGTCGACAAAAAGACATAAGACACTTTTCAAACTAAAAAACAAAGTTGTATTGACTTGTTTCCGTGTAGTAAAGATACTGCTCAATATATATGAATATACTGATATCCATGATATACAAAAATGGCTGGTGGTAAAGTAAAAAGGTATAACTAGTTGTATAAGTGGTCCAAAACCTGTAATGCTCACATTTGAAAAAACATCATCACATTTGATTAAAAGTTAATGAATTAATGCGCTCTACCTGCATTGTGTCTTTGAATGTACTATAGTATCTGTTAAACCTGTAATACAATTCCATACATTGCAAAAACTTCCCTGTACCATGCACCTTGTATAATAGAATTACAATTGAATTCCTCAATCAGTAAATGGCTGTACACCATATAATCATATTCTCAGCAGTCCCTTATCACAGTAGCAAGTTCTTTTCAATAGTGAAAAAGAAACACAAAGTGTCAAGTGATGTTCTTAACATCTTAAAAGTTATGAAAATGTGAGCCCTGCTTCATCATAGACGCCGAAGACTTTCTCAATGGAGTTGACAAAGGCTGCTGTTCTCAGGTCCAGCCCCATATTATATGTCATCGCTGTTTGCATGATAGCCTGCAAAAAACATAAAACATGCCATATTTTCTCACATCAAAATCTTTACTACACAGAAACACACTTTAAAATGCAATCACAAGATGTCGCCATATCATTAGCAATGGGCATGGTTGTTTATGATGTAAAACTCAGCATGTTAAGGAAACATTCAAGCTCTAGTTCTAATAGGATTGAAAATACCAATTTACAAATCAATCAGATAACAAGCATGCTAGTTGTTGATAATCTCAAACGATACAGATGAAAGAAGTACATGTACCGACTCTAGTCCAAGCTCTATGAAGTTTGAAAATACTGTACTAAACCTATTTTGCCATGCATACCATTGTAAAGATTTAAAGCGTAGAATAGAAGCAAGCACATGTAACACGGGAAGATGCAGCAGTCTGGTATAGTGCTTTAGGATGGTTTGATTGACAAAACTGAACAGTGAACACATATTTGAAATGCTTACATAAGTGACACAAAACAAACAGGTAAAAGGAAACAGAACATGTGTGAAGAATTTGTATCACTGCAACTTGAAAGAAAGGATGTATAGCTATGTTGATGTTATACACACAGGACTATGAAGATAAAAACCAAGGGTTACTTGTAAACAAACATGTTTGTACATAGTCTACTACAGATTTATAAAGCCTAAAATCTCAACATAGCCTTTCCTGTGTACTGTTAGGGTATGATTGTTTGGGTTGTGATTGTCATGCTGCCTTTGTATTTTTCTTTCAAGGCCACTAAAAGATCATTCTATGGATAGAATCCAATCTGTAATTGACATGTTGATTTTGACACATTTCTCAATTTTTTTCCCTCTCAGGCATCAATCTGAACTCTTTTGTATGTTGTATCACATTGTACATTTGTATATCACCTAGGGTGAAAGTAAGAATACGGAAACTAGGACATGATAACTGATATCTTCCTTGTAAAAACCTTTTTTCTTGAAACACAGATTTTCGCTTCCTGTACGCTGTATGGAATGGAGTAGATGCCTTTCCAGCCTATCATACACAAGGCAGCTTATGAACTTAGCGTGCCAAAGAAGCTACATGTATGTATGCAATTACTCCAGCCAAAGCCAATACTTATTAGCCATTTTTTTCTGATTGAAAAATGTTGAATGTTCGCTAGCAAATAAACAGTACAAGTCAGTGCCGGGCTGGTGTACACTTTGCCAGTACAAGGAGGTTAGCAAAGTTGAGAGAAGGGTCTTGTGGTTAGGGTGTCCTGTTTCCACAGTGTCCCCCGTTAGCCTAACCTTAAGCAAACGTCAGTCCTGCCTCCTCCATAACACGGAAAATTTTCTCTATGGAATTAACGTAGGCTGCCGTGCGCATGTCAAGGCCCAGGCCATAGGTGACGGAGGTACGCATGAGAGCCTGCAGGAGAGAGTAGGGGGAGGGGGTTGGTTACGACTTAACGGCTATCTACAGCAGTCCCACGGCCGTGCTGAAAACCCAAACGTTACAGAGGAGAGAGATAGAGGACCAGGGTTAGAAACATGTGGATCTGTACATGCATGGTCATGCTACAAGCTCAAGTGGGTGTACAGATGTTAGAGTGCTTTCTAAAGACAATGGAATGGTGATGGAGTAAAACACAGAGCGGGGAAAGTGCTCTTGGAAAAGTTACAACGGGGGTTTGCAGAAAGGCACATGTCATATGCAAAGAGATTTCTACAAGCCATACATAATGAGCTAGAATCGAACTTTTGCACAGGCAGGCTATGGGAATTATCAAAGCAATCCAAGTAATCAGTACATGTACATGTATCTGCAAATTCTCTTTATTCCATTTTGGGTAATAAAAAAATCATCATCACCTGAAGTCAGGACTAACTGTCTTAAACAAGCAGACGCAGACATCTCGTTTTGAACGTATACACATCCAATCATTTTTCAGCTTGGCAACAGGTCAGTATTTTCATGGAACTCTGATGCAAGATCGCCTTGTGTACATACACATGCAGTGATTTCAGAGGTAGGCTTTGAAAGTTTTTAACAGCGGTGATATAATCAAGAAAAAAACTACTATATCAAACAAATTCTACAGATGGAGTGGTATCAAACTACTTAATGCCTTTTCCAGAAACGTTTGTGTCTGCGATGGGACCTGTAGGAAGTAGTTAGTTGTGCAGACACAACATACTCACCCTGGCAGAACGCTCCATAGTGTAGCTCAGTCCTGAGTGCACAATGTCCTTCTCAGAGGCACCCTGAGTAAAAAAAAGAACAGCTCATTGAAAAGAAGACTTGTAAGCCAACAATTGCTTTTAAGAAATGCAGAAAATTTTTTCTTCATCTTTTCCAAAACTGCTATTCTAACTGTTCTACATACTGTCGGACCCAAACATCAAAAGTGCAGAAACTTGCCCCTTGACTGTGCCAAAAGCAGCATAAGTAATTCCTCCTCCATACTCATTGCATGTAACCAAAAAACAATCCTGAATGGCATGCATATGTAAAAACCCAAAGGGGCGAGTACGCCGCTCCCGGGATTTCCAATCCCGATCCGCACGGCTTGGGAAATCAACGCGCTAACCACTAGGCTAAAAGGTCCGGACCCGTTAGACTGGTCAGTTAGTGGAGGTTGATCCCACTGTTACACATAGAAGCAACTTTTTATAAATTCTGAACATCTTCAACTTGAGCAAAATGCTGCTCCAGTATAGCTCTCCTTCCAAGACAAAGCAAAAGAAAGCATAGGAGGAAACGTACAGCAATCCTGTTCTGGAAGTCAGCTGAAGGGGTGACAGGGATGCGCCCACCCATCTTCCCAAATTTCCTCTCCAGACTCTCCTGCACACTCTCTGGAGGGGACAAAACCAAAAAGCAAAAACATCAGGTCTCACATCAGAGTTAGGTCTCACATAACAGTTTTGTCACATGAGGCAAATTGCTTGATACTAGCAGAAAAGGAACTCAACTACTGTTACAAGCATTTTCACTAGTTGTTAATCATGTTTACCTCCAAACAAATAAAGTCAATGACCTGAACCAGACATCCGTCACCATGGTTACTTGTAAAGTAGCAGACACCCTGTGGTGTTTGATTACATTACGTAGCAAGTGGTAGGACAGAGCTGCAGGGGCTGGTCACCATACTAGTATATATGAATGTGTCTGAGTAGGAATAAACAGAGCAGTAGTTTGCTAGGCTAACGTGTGTGAAGCTAAACATTATGTATTTCCTTGCAAATGTTACCCTTCTATTTTTTTTTGTAATGCCAATAGCTTATGATATCTTTAAGTAGCTATAATGTGTTTTTCCAATAATTTGTCTTTTCAATAATTTGGGAAGAAATCCCCACCTAGCAGATGGTAGTTGGATTCTCTCTCCCACTTGAAGGTGAGGCGACCATAGCTGACGTGGTTCAGATTCTTCAACCACTCGAAGTATGAGACGGTCACACCACCAGCGTTCAGGTACAGGTCCTGTACAGGGAAATTGTTAAAGTTAAAATCCTCCTACACCATTATTGATGTATAGGGCGGTGTCCATCTCCGTTTCATAGCCCTGGGCCACACTGTGGTGCAATCACTGTAGCAGGGGGTTAGTCCACTGGCAGTGAAGTGTGTTTAACTTCCATACTGTTTCAGAAGTATGTACCATTTTTGTAAAGTCTTTGGTATGACTTAATGCGCCTCTTGTCCAGAGGTGTCCTACCTGGGGCTTGAACCCCAGTCCTTCTGGTCCAAATAATTTGAACCAGATGTGGTGAGAGGCAGAAGGCGCAGACCACTACACCACAGGGACACCCCCGTACAGGGAAATAAAGAGTTTTTGATTTTTATTTTTCAAAATCAATCTTTATTGTTTTTTACATTAAAAAAAAGGACATGCACTGCAAAAAAATGGGTTTAGAATCATGACACTGGGCAATCACAGAATTACATCACCCCTCGGTTACACCATCATAGTTAGCTACTTCTCAAAATCAGCTGCTCTGACTAAACTTGTTTTAAGTGGAAGAGATATGACTGAAACAATGTATGATAGAGAGTACTGGAAGTTGAACTTTGTATATGATTCAACTCGTTAACGAGTATGAATTATGATGATGATGTTGAGCTACCAACCAGCCGATGACAATTCCATAACCATGGATCTTGTGTTTCAAAGAACTGGGTCCTTATCGATATATAAGTCCATACTGTACATCACACTACTCATCTATTTTCCTAACACCATTTCCATTGCAGGTATATAATCAAGGTTTCATGTGCTGATCACAGAACTGCTCTAGAAGAAGAGAAAGATTTGCAGTGGTCTTCTCCAGCATTTTCAGTATACAATGGACCAATCAAACTTGTCAATCATTATGAGGACACACAGGCTTTAGCTGACTTACCGGGATAACCAGCTGGTCATTGGCCAGGAAGACCTTGTCTGCTTCGGGGGTACACGGTCCGTTGGCACCCTCCGCAATGATCTGGGAACAAAGACATTGTTTCATGATGTCAGTGCTTTCATAAGAAATACCAGTAAGAATAACTTGAAATGAAATGACTTGTTAAAAGGGTCTTTTTTAAACTGATTTTTGTTTTTGTGTTTGTGTAAAAGGAACACCTACCCTGGCCTTGATGAGTGGAGCGTTGTGCTTGTTGATGACTTTCTCCCCAGCAGCGGGGATCAGGATGTCACACTTCTCGTACAGAAGGTTTCCCTCGTAGGTCTGTGCGCCAGGGAAACCCATGATGGAGCCGCCGTTGGACTACAAAATGGGAAAATAGCATTCAGAAAACACTGCTCATACCTGAATAAAAAGACTCTTTTACACAACTGACGTTTCGGTGACCATCTGTCATCTTCCTCAAGGCAATTCTGACTGGTTCACATTGTACTGCAGCACAGGTGTCGCTGCTTATAGATGCAGAGGAAACACTCTACCCACTAGGCCATTGCACGGGTTTATTTGTGAACTTACCAGCTTATATTCCTCTAGTTCCTTGGGGTCGATGCCCTCAGGGTTGAAGATGCTGCCGTCAAACTCCAGCACACCGACGCACTTCGCTCCGTAACGGTGCAGGTACCGCATGCTGTGCATACCCACGTTACCGAAACCCTGCAAACAAGATGTTTCATAAACTGTTAGATTTGAATGTCTAAGGTGTCTCCAGCTTTGAACTTTCTTTTTTCCATCCCAATCATTATTTAGGAGCCCATGTTGTTCATTTTCTTTGTTAAATCTGTCATTATAACAAAGGACTTAAAAAATCTGATTTCTAGACCTATTTTTTATAACCTTACAAAAATATAGTTTCATCAATTTCATGTCATGAAGTTTGATTTTTGTGATGGATGGGGGATATTTTAGTCTGTCCTTGTAAGCAAATTTCCATGATGGAGGGACAGGTCCTGGAGACAAACAAATAAACAAGTTGTTGGGTGCAATCAGCTGTATGTGATGTGCCTTTGAAGCTGATGAGTTATGCAGAAGGGTGTCAGTTAACCAATACCAATTTTACAGCAAACAAAAATTTATTCAATTTTATCATAAAGCCTTTGGAGATGAAGCCAGAAAGGGGCATGAAGACAAGACCAAGGGTAACGAACCTGCACGATGAAGGTTTTATCCTGGAAGCCTGGTGGGAGCCCGACTGCACTCATGTAGGTGGCTGTCATGTAAAACATTATATACACAGGTGTGAAGACCTTTCTAACAGGAATAAAGCCAGTAACCCAGTTATCAAAGAAAGTCAATTAATTCTTTTCTATTGTAACAAAAGCTGAAAATTTCCCTATTCCCCATCTATTCCTTAAGTGTTTAGAAATAAGAGGCTCACCTTCATTAATGAAGTTTTCAATCCCATGAAACACTCCCTGTATCAAGAGAACACATGTTACTCTGACAATTTTGCACTCCCATACATGGGGTGTCAACTGCACACAGTAAGATATACAGCACAAAGGAGTGGGAAACAAAATTCAATTTGTGGATCTTTGAACCCTGAATCCTTGAGCATTTGAGCAAATCACATTTTTCTAGTTGGTCTGAGGGAATCATGAAGACTGAGACAAAAAGAACAACTCAATCCTCCAGCCAAATTTATCCATTCCTGTAAATATCAGACTTCTAGTTTAGTCTTTTCAGGTGAGGCCCAAGAGATATGATATTATCATCATTATAAGAAACTGTCCACTGTGTCCAGTCTTGTTTGTTACTGCTGAATGTTGTATGCAGAAGGTAATGTAGATGTGCAGTCAACACATGATAACTACAAACACTGGTCACTGAATTTGGAAAGGCACCGGGAATTTGGAAGACAGAGATCTACATGTAGAGTAAGTGAGAGACCATGTAAACTACATGTATCTCCAGTATAAAAAGGGGAAGAATGCTCTTTAAAGTAAAGATAAAAACGGAGGGAAATCTAACACAAAGTCACAAGTTGAAATTAGGCTTAATCACAGAACATTAAGTATCTTTTCATATTCAGAGTGATCAGTGTTGAATGAAATACACGAAAGTCTCCAAAAGAAATTATTCTGTCATGATTCTGTTGCTAATGTAAATGGTACGAGGCTACTACATTTAGATGTGCCAACAGCCAAAATTAAGCAGTATGTGATTGTCAAGCTGCCGATCTGTTAATTTTGAGAACAACAAATTCGTACAATAGTACAAGACATTTTAGGTACTAAACAACACCAAAGATACTGTCTTTTTATGCCACAAATAAGAGAGAAGCATTAACAGCAGACATAGGTTGGTATAATCTAGACATTGATTATTCGAAAACTTGGTGAAGCTGCAAAAACAAAGCTTGAAATCATGTCCGTCATGATCAGTGTCAAAGTCTTTATCATCCAATATCTGGTAATACATATACATTTGTATAATCAGGGGGTTGCACAACTACAGCTCTGCATCGAGTGGAGCGACAAGATACGATGAGCTCTGCACTATATTTTCTATGACATATAAATAACTACAACACTTTAGAGACATGCTGTTACTTTAATTTATCACATTTGGCACTCAATTCTCTATTGGTAACAGCGTTAGGCAGCAGGGAGAAGGTTAAGGACAAAGAAGCATAAAGCAAAAGAAAGGACAAAAAATATGAGGTTTCTACTGTGGTGTGATACTTCTACAACAGACACAAATATCTACAGTTCCTGAGACATGCAGAAAAGCACACAACAAAAACAGAAGAGAAGGATCTTGATCTTGAAGCACTCCTTCCTGATCACTGAGTTAGCACACCTACCTTAAGAAAAGGGACTGTTTAAAGCAATCAAAAGATCACGTTGGAAGATCTGCTTTAAGAAAAAGGGAATGTTTAAAGCAATATAATGATCATGCATGCATTGGAGTGGTCAGGGGCACTGGGTCTACTCACACGGCCTGTTGCGGATATTCTTCCGTGGATGCCTCCCTGTGAAATAGGCTTCCCAGTGACACATGCGTTGGCGTTGATATCATTGTGACCTGTAAGTCACAACCGTTTGAACCAACAGTGAGAAACAACCTCACACAGTGACACCGGCAATGCACAGAGTGTTGCGCGTGCTGTGTGTTCCAGGATGATGGTATTTCTGAAGTTTTCATATTCGTAAATTTCATGAGATTCTGTTCACCATAAACCATTGGTGGAGCCACACACCAACCATTGAGTGGTAATGGCTGATGGACAAAACATTTACTACAGAACAGTAACTTTTACGACAAATTGCTGACCAAGCATGACATATCTCACTAAGGTAGAGGTCCTTTCAATCTTCGATCTCCAAAATGCCAGTCAGAAGAAACACACAGCACTGATGCTAGACACTCCTCATTGTCTGGTACATACACCGGAACTCTATGGTCCCTCTAGTTATGACTTACCCTGCCAGTGGCCGATATACGGCCGTGAATGCCTCCCTGGGAGATGGGCTTGCCCGTAACACAGGCAAATGCATTGATGTCATTATGACCTATGAGTGAAGAACAACAATGTATAGAGCTGACACTTTCCTGAAGCCGTCACTAAAGGACAGCAGGAGTCAGCACAAGCTCACAATATGAAAGCAGGATGGGACAGGAACCAAGGTGAACTTAAGAGATAAAACCTACAAATGTTTTCAACTGTCCTCGCAAGTCTATGGCATTGTCTAAGTTTTCACAACAGGTGTTAGCAATGTAAGATCCTCACAACATTACTGAGTGCTTTTCAAAGGAACATTAAATGCTATAACCGTTATACATTGTCTATGGTCTCACTGAACATAACTGAAATGACTTCAACTTTATCAGAACTGTTGCATAACGTGTCATATTAGTCCACTATGCTCAATAATTGGCTTGACAGGTATTTGGCACAGTTAATCCAAAGGAGCTGACCTTTGTGGTTCTCTTTGATAAAACAAGACTTTACCTGCCCATTCGTGGACGATAGCCATGTACAAGAAAGATTTTGAGGGTTCAATTCCTCTCTAATAAGCACTGCCTACACCATATACATTCCAATCACGGGGGCTTGAAAATTCTTGCCCTGGCTTTCCAGGGCCAACTTCCATGCATGTCTACATGAGGAAATGAATCTTTTTCTCGGTTTCACATGAAATATGAGCTAACGTCCTAGATGAGCTGACCTAATTATAAGTCAGTTGTAATCTTTCCAACATCATGCCATTTGCCTGACTTCCCTAGCCTACCCTACCAGAGGTCTGGGAGTATGTATCCGCCATCCAGGCCATTTCACGTTCGCCTGTGCTCATGTCAGGGGCGGGGACATCAATGCCAGGTCCTGTGAAACCACAACACAGAACAGTCTCATTATGCGGAAGTACAGTAGATCAGGCAAACATACCCATGGTCTGTGAGAACGTGTCGGCCATCCAACTCATCTCCCGCTCTCCCGTTCCCATATCCGGCGCAGGGACATCCAATCCCGGACCTACAGATGCGAGGGTTTTGTGGTTGGTTGGAAGGAAGGGGGAGGGGCAGAGCATCAGGGAGTGTTAAAGGAATGATATATGAAGTAAAGGATTCCCATGGACAGAAGTTTGTTAAATGATGATGAGACGAAGCAGCATTGAGATGGGGGAAGGAGCGTTGATATGGCGTAAGATGTTGAAGGGTGGGGGAAGGAGGGGGCAGGACACAAAAAACAGCTGTTAGTTCCATTGAATTGGAAACAGGCATTATAACTGCAGAAACAATAGCAGTTAAGAAGTAAGAACTATGTCATTGCTTGAAAATATTTTTCATGGGCTTGTAACAGATTACCAGGTAATGTCAAACACTTACAATGAATCCTAAGTTATATGTGAAAATGGCTCAACTATGGATTATACAATGTATTCACAGATCAAGGGATCATGATACTTGTTAATGTAGTTAACTTTTGTACATTGTTGATTGAAAGATATTCATGATTATATTGGCACATATATGTAACACTGTTCATTTGGAAAAGATTATAGGAATTCTAGTCAACTATGAAAGATAAGGATAGCGAAGCATTAAATTCGAGTTGGCTTGTAGAATCTTACTGCACATTTCATCACAATTTCAACTGAACAGTGCTACATTGTTTACAGCAGGACAGTGGACACTGACAGGCACAAGGTATATCACTCTGTATATATATATATGTGCATCAAACATAGTTTTTAAACACAGGAACTTACAAAAGGTCTGATACAGTTGATATGAAGTTCAGTAATCAATTATACAATTCAGTTACAAGTTTCTAACAAGTAGACTTAGTTTTGTTTTCTTTAGTACTCTCCTCCTATCACATTTGGTATCCTCAGAGGATGTCATACATAAAATCAACTATTCTTACACACAACTGTACAACTTACAGAAGTCTTCCACAAAGTTCCAGATGTAACATAGCGAACACAAAGACACACACGTACACATCCACATCAACCACCTTACCAATGAAGCCCTTCTTGGCAAGTTCCATGGTAAACCTCCGTGTAATCTTCTCCAACTCCCGTTCCTGATAACAAAAAAAAACACCTTCCTTCACCCCACCAACTACAACCTGCACCCCCCTTCAAGAAATCTTACCCTCGGTACAACATACCCAGAAATCCTTTCTTGGCGATTTCAACAGTGAATCTTCGTGTTATTTTCTCAAGTTCAGTCACCTACAGTGGACAATAGAACAGGGAAGGAGGGGAGAGAACAAGAACACTCAGGTATTAGTTACAACAGGACTCAAAATACCTCCTTTTCTGTGCTAGCAATTTTGAAGGATGCCTGAATAGAATAGAGTCAAAGGTGCTTGGAAGTCATTCCAGTCGATGGGACGTGATGATTTGTAGTATAGGGACATGTAGTATACATGTAGGAACACTGACCATTTGCTGATATCAGGTGACCATAATATAAGATCACATGTCAGAAGAAGTGGGGTCAGTATTCCTGAAGAAAGCAACAGGATCAGACAAAGACTTGCTGAATCTATACCATTTTCTTTTGGAAAGAAAGTTTAAACTTTGATTAAACTTCCTACCAACAACAGACAAGCTTTTATTCTGGATGTTGGGAAATTGTGCTGTCTGTCTGCACATGTAGTTGCACAGAAGTATTTTGAGTCCAACTTTCAAAAAGTTAGTTGGTATTGTGATCAAAGGTTACTGTGTTACTTTCAATGGATTATGTACATGGATGGGTGGCTGCACAACACATATAAAACACTGTTACGCTAGTTATATGTTGGTTTGCACACATTAACATGGCCACACAATCCTTGATAAGACTAGTGTAAATTGAACGTCACTCTGATGGTCAGCTAGTGTCACAGTGGTAAGCAAAATTGGGAACAGGGGAACTTAAGTCACGCACAGGGGTTTAGTATTCAAGCACTTCAGTTGAAAATTTGCCTTGATTTGTTAGTGATTTAAATCAGGAAGAGGCCGTGCATTTGGAGAAATCATAATCTTTTGCAAAACATAGCTATCTCTATCTAAATATGTTAGGTGGAGGAAATGGGTGTTTGTTCATTCATTTCATCAAACCTTGGATAACTCTTCAGTATTCAGCAGCATTCATAATGCTTTCCAAAACATATCAAAAGGGACACATATGGACCACATAGAACACACTGACCCACAGCTAACAAAATACTGTACATGAACGTATGGAGGACTTTCAACAGAACAACTAAACACACTGATACAACTTTCACAATTGTAGGAAAAGACTCTCCAAAACAGACTCTACAATTTCAAACAAGATGTGCATGCAATATGTTGAACAGGTCAATGCATACATTTTTTCCTAAATGAATGAAAGTAATAAAATACTGTATATGATGAATGGTAATGACATGGTAATTTTTTTACGACATTAACCAACACTTTCAACACTATTTCATTCACTAAAAACAAAATATATTAAGCAAGTTTTCGACATTGCACTGTTAACCAAAAGCGTCCTTTGGGACTCACAGAGAACTCCTTGGGATTGATCTTGAGTCCAGCTTTTGCTCCCCCGAAGGGAACGTCTGTGGGCAGAAGAAAAACACATACTATTAGTCAACCAGTAAAATGCCAACAGATGCTAGCAAATTCAGAAATTTTCTTTTCCAAAAGTGATTTTTGAGACAAAGGTTATGCAAGAAGTATATGGAAATTAGAAAATGCTTTTTTTCAGACGGGGGAAATACAGATGCAAAATGAAAAAGGACGGAAGTGTCTACTGAATAACAAATGCATCCACTTATCTATTGTATTAAATTTTTCCTGCTACCTCGTTTCCCAATCAACAGATGTGTTAAACTTCTAGCCAGGTGTCCCACCCTATTAAAGCTGCAGAGTCTCTTTCATCCTCTCCACTTTTTACAAAGAGGATGAACGAGGAGAGGGCAAAAGTGGAGAGGACGAAAGAAATTGGGCAGCTATAATAGTGTTGGATACTCTCCAAGCAGAGGTTGAATGGGCAGATCGTCACCGTTTTATCATAGCCCATTCTAGCGCCAAAAAAAACATGGCATATGGTAAAACGGTGACGATCTGCCCATTCAACCTCTGGTTGGAGAGTAAGGGTTGGATACCAGGCTACAAGTGTGTTCACCATTACTGTGGGCAAGATTGCTTCTACGAAAAAATGTAATTGGGAGGTTACAACAGACGTAGTTGCTACTTACCAACCACAGCACACTTGTAGGTCATGAGTGAGGCCAGGGCCTTGACTTCATCAGCTGTCACATCCATGCTGTAACGCACACCTGTACAGAGAGAAACAAGACAAAATTGTATGTATATTATATAACTCCAAAGCAAAGGAACTTCTGTATTTTGTGAGAAAAGTGACTGGGGCTGGAACCTCACTGCTGGGTATCCTTGCATGCAAAAAAGATAACTATGCTGTGAGTGGGATGATAATGAATCAAGCAATTGATAACTGCATCAACTGAGTTGTCGAGGATGACATGGAAACTATCATCATCATCGTTCATCCGAATGCCGGAATGGCAATGCGTGGCAAGCCCCATATCATTCTTAGCCAGGAAAAAGTACAAGATGAAGTATATTTATCAACTATCTATAAAGCAAAAGTTTCAAGTTTTCAAACAAAATTACATTGTGGGGATAATTTATATACCATCAGTCATTTTTTAATGGGCATTATCCCAAGTAAAAACCGAACTAGTGCACATTATTGTCCTCACAGTGGGGATCGAAATACCCTTCTTCAACCTGTTATGTTCTGAAACCAGCTTGGTACATGTACTTAAAAGACTTATTATGTCTTTGGGTAGTCGCAAAAAGTTTTTCCAGATTCGGGTAAAATATCTGCAGTATTGCAGTTTTACTGGCAAGAGGTATTTCAAGCCCAGTCACATAGTATTGGAGTTTTATCCCATAGTTTGGGCAGCTCTTCAAAACCAGACCCCATTAGAGTCCATAGCTTAGGAGGATTTACATGTAGGTCCACCAGTCAATATACAGTCATGTACCTGACTGTCTGTTAGCCTGAACTCAATCAAGCTCCTGTAACTGCTTGCCGCCCTGTAACCGCAGAAATCCCCGGACAGCTGGAGTTTGCGTTATACAAACTAACTGTCTGTCTGACGTTATAATTTAATCAGCAAGGAGCACATGTCAATGCCATCTCATCAGCGTGACATTCCTGGTATATAACACAAAAAAACACAACATTTATGCTTATCCAACTAAACTATATCCTTCCTATATCAAATGATGATATAGATCATAATTTGCATGTATTTTGGCGTATCTAAAAATATGATCATTAATCAATCAAGCACATGCTGTATTTAGTTCCTGTCCACTGAGTTATGTAAGGCATACCCAGTATCAGTACATACATCTCGTAGCAATGTAAGGAATTCACAGCGGATACGTATGTAAGGTCTTAAATATATATATGTATAGGCCTTGTCCTCAAAAACGCGATGACCTACATTGTAGCTGGGGTTGCCTGAAGCAGGGACAGTTTATTACAATACATGTCGATTTCCTGAAAGCACTGTTTTTTCTTCAAGCATGAAATTGGGAGAATGTACCATATCACAGGGAATGGTGTGAAAATGGCCATGAAAATGTTTTCATTACATTACAGGGTTTTGGAACCAGTAAAGTTCACAGTTGACAGACAGAGACCTTGAATGGCTGAAGGAATGACAAATTTCTGTGGCAAGTATTGGTATGAAAAGATGTGAACCACCACCACCATCACACACCCCTTCTTGGTGCCTCCAAGACCTACATAACACAAACATTGCTTGCTGATAGCATTGGTATCCAGTTTCTGTCTACAGTGGAATATCAACAACTGGTCTTGAAAATGAACACATTCCCACTTCCTATGAGATGCAAAGACGTATAAATATCTTTTACTAAAAACCACTTAGCAACTTTCGTCCACAGATATGTGATATATTTTTATGACTGCCTATACTGCATGTTTTTTGTTTGTCTGTACAATTTACAAAAGGCAGACACCTCATTGGTATAACCCCTGCCATACCAAGTCATTTGAATCCATGCAAATAGGAAACTGTTAACCTTCCCTGAGCCTTTCAGAAATGCCATCAGGAGGATTGCAGTTTAAATGAATCAAGCAGAATGATGCCGATGATTGCTTAGCTTTCTCAAAATGAAGTGATAGCATAAGCTTCACTGTGCTGGAAACAATCCAATTTACTATAACATGGCAGCAGCCTAATTAATTGATGGGTACCATAAACCATATACCACCTGTCATACACCAGCTTGGGATCATACACGTACACCTGTTTTTTGCTACTTTTTTATGGGTCAAAGGCTCAAATTCTAATACAACGTGTAAAATAAAATGTAGCTCTTGTCCAGAGCTGATAACATGAATATTTATTACCTGCACAATACAGTATAATCAAGGTGTATTTTCAGATTCCAGCCAACATAAGCCTGCAATAGGATCAATAACTCATCAGGTCAGATATTGATCTATCAGTACATTGAATACCTATGTAATATTGCAGGCTCCATCAAAGGCCACATAGGTTAGTGCAAAATAGAGCCACACCCACATGTCCTGGAATTAACGTCCCTATTGTCAATGTTATCCCACGCCCAACGTTTTGCCCAAAGTTCAATTCTGAATGCTTCTAATGCAACATTTCAATTTAGTTGCTTACTATCTTTGTCATGACATGTTTTCTGACTGCTACTGTATTCTGATCCCTTCTGTTTTACAAAATGCAACATGTGGATCTTGCAACAAAGGTTTGCATCCTGACACATCTTGCTACAGATGTATTGCATTGTGACTAATCCTGCTACAGAACCTGGCATTGTGACAATTATCTGTCCTGAATAATGATTATGTAAAAATCAATAAGATATTCATTGAAAAGTATTGCCTGACCTGGTGTAAGGCCCAAAAAACTTAGGTTCGGCTGTGATGTAAATGAGCGCTGGACTTCCTCTTTACAGCCAATTTCTAACAGTATTCAGTATGAATCACAATTCACATTGCAGTCAAATTTTGTATGAACATTAAGTTTATTGTACATCCAACTTACACTTCAAACCTAAAATTTTACCGTTATAAGACTGTATCTTTAATCTCAAAGCAGATCCTGTGAGGGAAGATTGTGACATTTTTCTTAGCCAGTGACTGTCTGACATTTTCTGACAGCCTGTTTTTTCAGCATGAACATCTTGGTTTTGCAACGGCACAGTATGCAAAGTCAGTGCCACAGCTGCCCATTAAAAAACACATATTGATTTTCAAAACCTCCTTGCTCCAAATAAATGCTATATAAACCCTATGTCAGATGCCATGAAGAAATTGGTAGAATTAACATTATCAAGTCTACACATTTATTTTGGTCCCTTGCATACAGAATTGCCCTGAAGTTAACCCCCTTTTAAACTTTTTCCTGAGAAGAAATACAAGTGCATATGATTATGATAACCTTCAGTGTTTCCAATAAACACATTTGACCTTGGAAAGGTCATCCGAGAACAGCTACCTTGCTTATATAGAATGGACTTGTCCATTCTGGGATGGGTAATGCCAGTTCAAGTTATGATGTAAATGCTGTATAAATAGAAGCCCATACTGCCCTTGACCATAGTAAGTCCTGTATGATATTGACTGCCAACTTGTATGGTGTGTTGGATGCAAATCGTTGCATTTAAAAAAAAAATCTGTGGGTGAATTGATCAGTGATTGATCTTTGACTGCAAATCACTTGGAAGAAACATATTTTTCACAGCAAAAATTACAGACGGTGATTTTTTTCTACATTCCTGTATATTGATATTAACAGAAGACCAGGGTGATCATTTTCAACTTCTGTTTAATAAGATGCATATCTTAGTTTAATGCACATTTTTCAATACCGAAGTTTACACATCCATATACTTTGCGAAAGAAAACCCCCCAATCTGCAAGATTCTAAATCTCCAAAGCTTCTTTGCTGAGGATGCTGATGAGATGGTTATGGCTGTCATCAGTCTATCACATTCTATAAAAAGTAACACTTTCTGACTTCTCATTGGCTCACGAGTCAGTGCAATCACATTATCATATCGTCAACTTCGAAAAAATATTTACTCATAAAAACTTCAGTCAGAACAACATACGCAAATATACATGTGTATACAAGTACCTTTTTACGAGCTGTCATTCCTACAAGCTATCATCAAGTAACATAATCACATAATAATTTTCTAGTCTCTCCATGTCAGAATAGATTGTCACAAGGACATTATTTATATAGGATTTATTCGTATCATAGCAAGATTGTTAAAACACAGTACCTCCTTTGCATGGCGTCCTATGTTGGCTGTGTTGTGCCCGGTAGCCCTCTATCATGACGAACTCTCCGTTGTCTCTCTTGATGGGGAAGGACACCGCCAGAACGTGGTTGCAGGGCTTGATGATCTTTAGGATGCCCTCCACACGTTTTCTCTTGTCCTCCACCGAGCCCTTTCCCTTCATATCCTCCACTAACTTATCCTTCACGATCTCCACCGACCTTTCGACGAATCCTTCCACCATGTGAAAGAAATTCGGGTCGTCTACCTCTCCATCGGATGCGCTAGAACACATTCTCTGAGCTTGCGAGGACACAGCCGGCATGGCCCTCCCCCCTTGGCCAAGGCCATTTTGGACTGCCCTCCCACCTTGACTTAATACGTTTCCAACGAAAAGACGAAGCATTTTCTCGAGTCAGGAGCAATTGAGCGTACCGATCAAGTCAGAAGATATGCTGAAATAATGATGGGTGCTTGAAACGGAAATACACCGATGAAAACTACACAGAAATCTGAAAAGTTCGCCCTTTCCTCACGGGTTCTGAAAAACAACCTTCCAAAATGGAACGCCTGTGACGCAAGAAAGGAGGTGTGTCAGTCACGTGATCAAAGCTAACCAATCATAAGATACGCCTCGAAGGCGTTCCCATGACGTCATAATCTGACGTTTTCCGATGTTCCGTCCTTCACACCAAGGACTTGTTCACACTTGGCACATGTCTGCTGTTCAACTTTCGTCAGGTTCCAACCATCACCCACTCTCGACGTACGAAGGCTAAATACGCCTGGAATCTGGATAGATATCGCACGTGTTTTGAGTCAAGATATAATAAGAATGCAAACTTCACCAACTTATTCCTTTCAATCAATCATTCAATCAATCAACCAATAGCCTTTATCTTAATATTAAACTTTATTTTAACATCGGTCAAGGAGAGTATAAACCAAGAAACTATCATCAAACCTTCTATGTAAAGTTATATACAAGGAAGTTTTAAACTTCCAATATGTCAAAAGCACTGAAGCGACGTTCTAAGTGACGGCTAGCCTCTACCAGTCTCCGCTGATCGCTGGGAAAATAGTAAAAATCGGCTAAATAGAGTGAATAATAACGTTATGCCAATGGTAGTCCGCTATACAGGGAAGGTCAATAGGCGACTGTTGGTAGAGGCTAAGTGACGGCACGACACTGCTAAAAGCTTTAATATGTATTTTGGGTCGAATTTTTGTGTAAATCTGCTGAAACTTGGTCTTCTAACTAGTATTCCATTTTTCTTGAAATGTGACTCTGACAATGTGACTCTGAAAATATCAATTTGAAAAGGACAAATCTCTACTCTGACAGACCAGGACAGACTGAACCTTTACTGACTGACTTATGTCGGGCGCCATATATCCTCTGTCAGGATATATGCCTAGCGGCCTAGCGGGAGGTGGTTTGTCAAAGAAATTGGCAGCTAGGAAAAGGTAACGTTAACATTTCCCAACAACTGCTTGGAGATTATTCATTAATGCATTGCACTGAAGAGTGATGCTCCTAGCGAAATATTTAAGTAGTGCAGTAAGTTACAAGTAATGTTTCGTTTACTTTAATGCATTTCAGTTTCTACGAGGATATTATAACCTACTTGGTTTCTATCACCATTTTGTCATTGGTCATTTGGTAGTGAAGTGATGAGCCCGTATCATTAATTGTAACGTTAAAGTTATTAACGTTAACGTTACATTTTGATAAAAATATTGAAATGAATGGAGGAAAAAAAGAAGAAAAAATGCACTAGCTGAATAAACCAAGGAGGTTTAGAATACAAAATTAAGTCTTTTCATAGACCCAAGTAGTCACTTTCCTTTAATCCGCTGGTGCTTCAGAGTCATTTGGATCTTACCTGAGTAGCTACTGTAAAGTTAAAAAATCTATCACGAATGCATAGCGAAGTGCTTATTTTTGCATGGTTGTGAATATTGAACAGTAGATATGCCGAACTATTTCTTATACAAACATTGAAAGTTTCTAGGATTTTGACCTTGGGTGACAATATTGCGAACGGTAAATGATGCGCATTTCAGCCAAAAGGATCCCGAAAGGTTAACATGAATTCATTCATTCATCTAGTATTTTGTAATTTGTTGAATAATGATAATGGCAGGAACAAAACATTAACAATCAATATGTAATTTGCACTGCATATTTCGACAATTGGGGTACTAAACTAGCCTCTAGGCTCTAGCTGGAAAAATAGTAGAAATTGGCAAAAATAATGGAATAAAGTGGATAGTATGCTAAGGTCGGCCGATCGGCCAATAGGCGAACCATGGATGCGGCCGACTCCCTTAGCATAATATCCAATCTGTTTTATCATTTATGCCAATTTCTACTCTTTTTCAAATTGACCCGCGGAGCCTGTTAGACGAGGCGACGATGATTCAGATTTATTCTGTGAATTCCCACGCTGAGAAATGATCCTCTCATCCGGGTCACGTGCCCAGCCGGCAGTGACGTCATCCGCCCGCTTGAGAGCTGCTGCGGCTGCTGCTACTCGAGGGCCCGTCGCGGGGGGAAAGACAAGTTCCGACGCTGTTTGTCTCATATCTGCTGGTATTTAGACACAAAAGGTAAGATAATAGTCTTTTTGATACTGTGTAGAAGTTTGGAGTTCATTGTGCAAAGGAATTCCCGCTAACGTCAGCGATTTTTGACGGTAAATACGGGAGGTGGCTTCGCATGTGTGATCGTTTGCCTCTTCGCCGATAATGATGAGGGGACTTGAAACGTCAAACGGGAAATTTTACCCAGTGTTTCCTGTTTAACCAGTGATGGTAATTCCTACACAGTGAATCTGTTAGACATTACGATCTAACAAAGGTGTATGGGAAGGAATACTACGTTCCCAGAAGTAACGGAAGTTACACAGGCGTTGTGTATGAAATGACTGTTGTTGTTGTAATCGACGTCCCTTGACACAAAAGGCCTTTACATGATAATTTGCATGCCGCAAATAAACTCCAAAGAAAAGGTTTTCAAAAACTCTACATTCCCCTGCCCTAAACATGTCCGATTGTAAGTCCACGAGGTCTACTATGTTGCAGTTTTCATCTGCTACGCTATTTCAAATATGGCCAAATACTTGAACGATGAAATAGAATACACGACGTGGTATTGTGTGACATTTATCTGGCCCAACATTTACTAACACTTCGTTACTAAATACTATTCAGCATTATATTTTCTCATTAAATGGACCCTTTGTGAAGATAATTCCAAGAAAATAGTGCATTTGGTTGCGTTGATTTAGCCATATGTTGTTTTGTAATCTAACATCCTCTTCTGATTGTTCTGTGGGTTTCAACTTACGGTTTCGTTTCTACTAGTCTTTTCGTCCCATAGACCAAACCTCCATACATAGACCGTTCGTCCTCTAGCCTTTCCTTTGTAATTGTGGACGTTTAATCGCCCTGTAGGTCGGGTCTGAGTACTAGAATTCGTCCTCTGGGCCGGTCTATGCAACTGAGGCATTATTATTATCATAATAACGTTGCTAACAATATGTTTATTCTTGTACAGCTCTAGATACATGTAATCCCCAAATAAAATCTGTTCGACCATTTTCCAGTTAAGTCATACTTTGCATTTTGCTTGATGGCAAAAGAAAGCAACATCTGTTGTGGACTTTATTACACACGGTAGGTAGTAAAGACAAAACAACAACAGCAACCAAACTTAGTCGGATTTCTGCCTTCCTGGAATTTGGTATTTATTCATGAGGCCCCCTATATGTAGGCTCCATTAGTAAATGTAAACAAATTATGTAGAGAGAATGCTGGTAGTTCTGCATCTTGTCTAAAAACTGATCAACTGGAAATAATTTGTTAACAATCAGCTTTGATTTGAAGATACTAGCACAGAAAATATAGGTCACTCTCCTGTTGATCTTTTGTTCTCTCTGACACCAATTATAGTATCTGAAAGGTCTTGCTACATATCTAGTGTTTGTTGTGTCCAGGAGCAACAAATGTATTGTACGATGTAGCTCACAGCTTAGAGAACAATGTGGCCCTGCAATGCTGCATATACTTGTTTTCATGCAGGGTAACCATCTTACTCCCAACCAACCAAAGGTTACAGATACAGTCTTACAATGATTTATCTCCAAGCAGATCTACACCGGTGCAATAAACGGTACTCTGGCTAGATTTTTGCACCGGTGTAGATCTGCTTGGAGATAAGTTAAGATCCACACATTGTGCTTGGGAAAGATGAACCTAGAGACCATGTCTAACAAAATATTAGACAACAACAGCTGAGACAAAAGAGCCACATCTTCTACTGTTTGGTGGCTTTCCATGACATAACAGCTGGGAAAATGCTTTTCCTGTGAGGTAGGCCTGATTTGGCATCTGATTTGGCATAAACAGTTGGGTCATGAGATGTGATAGATTCCAGCTGCCTGTGAGCCTCTGCTTCCAAAGAATACTGTAAATGCATTTAAGTTCACATGGTTTTAATTTCGGGTAGGGAGAAAATTGAGTGTTCACCTTGGAGACAATAGTAGACAATGGGGTAGGACTAGGAGGGCAAAAAGTTTCACAAGTTCGCGGGGAAGAGCTTACTGCAAAAAAAATGTGAACATAAAACCACCACGAACATTTTTGCATTTACGGTAACAGGAATTGAAAATGGTGACAGCTCTATAAGGCTTAAGGTCATTCCCTGATGAGGTGAAGCATGAACAAGTTCATGTTGGTAATACTGCAATTCACTTTATCTTCACGGTAGCAACATTTCACGGTGTAAGGAAAATGGACATTTTCACTGAACTTTAACTTCACATTGGCAGTGATTTACAGAACAGATGTGTGAAGGAATCATTGTAATAACAACATGGATTTCACAGTACAGAGGTGACAGTGAAAACAGTGAACATAAAGTTACAGTGAAAGAAACAAGAATTACAGTAGTGCAATGCAGCTTCACCATGGCCAAATGTTTTTTAGCCAAGCATACCTGGTCACCCCTACTCCTATTGACAAGAGTGTTGGGTTCTTTATCATACAGAGGTTCGTCCAGTGGTTTGATATTCGATTTCCTATAAAGGTATGATCTTACTCAATGATGATAAAGTACATAATCTGTATGTATATAAACACAGAGACAGGGAAATGCAACAGTTCTTTGTGCAAAATTGTAAGCATTAATATCGTGTGTAATCCAACTTGGTTAGCCATCCAGTTTCTGGACCAGAATGTAGGGTCCAAATAATGGCAGTTGTCAACTGTTTGAACTTGTTTCTCACCCAGCTTACATGCACAATAAGGTTCTGCATAGACCTGTAGTCCAGACATCTGTTTGAAGGAAAATTGCAATTTTTATATGTCGAGGTAGACCCAAAGCATAATGATAGACCTAGGTTGAAACCATGTTAGCCCAAAATAATATTCTATATATAACTTATCATGTGTCAATCATAGGTAATTTAATTCTTTTTCTGACTTCTAGATTAATTTCATTTATGATTGTCATCCTGGTTACTGATTTGAGGGAAGATCCTTGCAATGCAAAGCATGATACTTAATAAGAATGTTGCCCTAGAGAGTAAATTTCATGTAAATTATGGATGACGCATGTCTGAATGGTTCATGGAAAGGTGTGGTGACCCGAATCTTTCATCCCTTTAACATGACGGAAATGTAGCCTTTGTCACAGGCTATTTGGCCATTGTTAAGGTATTTTTATTTTCTTTTTCATGATTGCGTGCTGTTTTCTATTTTGCTTTGGTGTTGTAATATCTGTCATTTCAAGATTTACCAGTCATGAAAATGGGACCCATCATGTTCATAACATAGTAGCAATTAAAAAACAGTATGCAGTCAGCAAAAATGACAATATCAAGTGGTGATAGAGGAAGCTGCTATGGAGGTCATATCCCCTTCGCGTGACAAACTAAAATGATGTATGAATATGTAGGTCAGATTTAGTCTTGTCTTGTTTTCAAAGCAGGAAGTTTGATGATGATTCATTTTCCCACCTTCTCCCTGCTGCCCAACCTTATAATTGGTGCCAATATGGTTTCAAAAGGCCACATCAGCAGGGAGAATGTTAATAATCAAATCTGATTTGTGTATTTCACATGACTCAGGAGGAAGACACCATGGATGTGCTGGTATAAACACACCTGTCACATGAGCCAGGAGGAAGTTACCATATATGGGCAGGCATAGACTACTCTCCAATTAGGCCAAGCAGAGGTTGGTTTTTGCCGTGTTTTCATGCGTTTTTGTTGGGCTTTCTTTTTTGTCCCGTTTTGCCATTTTCAGGCTTGGCCTTGCGACATAAAGAAAATGAGACATAAAAGAAAGCGCAACAGAAACGCCTAAAAACACATCAAAAACCAGCGGGAGCTGAACCTCTGGGTGGAGAGTAGGCATAGACTACATGCTGTACTTTGTATTATTGAATGGAGACTTTCTACTCATTATCTTACTCATCTAGCTGGAGGTAGTCTGAGTGGGTCATCTGGAACTGAGCTAAAGACTGTTCATACATGTATGAGCTAGATAAGTCCTGCAGGGTTTGAAAGGATTTTTTCTTCACAGTGAAAGGGTGTGGTCAAAAATGAGAGTATAAGACCCTGTTCATACTAAGCCTAATGTAACTGGTTAAAAGTCTCAGCAAAAATTATGTGAGTTAGCAGTTATGAAAGACAGAACTTCATACTTGTAGATCAATCCATAACCTACTTCAGTCAGCCACAGGCACCTGGTTACAGGTAAGTTGCCCCGAGTATCCCTCTGTTTGGCGTTGCTACGAAACATCAATAGAGTTGCGTTATTTTTGTTTGTTTGATTGATGTGATTTTAATTCGACTTTGCCTATTAGACACATGCTTTCTCAAACCATGTTGAACTTTGCACATGCAACAAATGAATTGTACCTGTAGCATTCAGCCATGTCTTTGGAACCACATTCTCTGACATATTCTTATGAGATGTCAAAAGAAACCTCAAGCATATCTAAATCCTTTTCATAGCACAGTATGTCACAGAATTTCATAAAAGGCGAAGAAGAAGATGGAAACTGCAGAGAAAAAAGTGCAAGAAGAGTTGATTGAAACTTTGCTTGTTGGAATAATATCACATGTACTGTAGGTTGAGAGAAATGGGGCTCTAGAGATTTAAACATTGTAGAAGACTTATAAAATGGGATTTCATAATGCATGTAAGAGAATCAACCAAAAGTGATGGATTATTTTTGTCAGATGCAGAGGCCTCTGCTAAAATTGGAATATTAATAATTTAGCAGGCTTTAGAATCTTCATGATTCATTTCTTAAAGCTCATATTGGTTTGAAATGTGATTTTTGTAAATCTAGTCTGCTGATTAGTCATCCTTAGAAGATAGGAAATACACGTTATAATTGAGTTTGTTAGCTTGGAGCAGCCACACCCACACCCACACCCTAGCATTTCTCCCAGACCTTGGTTCAAAGCACAACCTTCTTATTCTTGAGACAGGCAAAAATTAAAACATCACAGAGACAAGTTGCTAGGCAGTTTTGAATGTGAATTTTCACTGAATAGGTAGGTGCTGTGGTTTTGTATAGCTGTAACGTTATAGCTTCTAGCAGCCCCTCCCCTGGTCAGGGCCCAATATGCCTCAACAGCGAGAGATTTGTGTAACACAGGCTGTAAAACAAATAATTATTGTTGTATGCATTGTTGACAACAAGAGCAAGGTAAACAGGTGTCAGTCCCCTTTCTTTATAAACTGTTAAAGGGAAGAAAGGGTTTTACAGGGTTAGTGCATTTGAATGGTGGCGATTTTGTTTGTCCGTCAACTGCTTGTCCTGTAGTATGCATGTATGTATTGTGTTTGTAAGTTATACATGTACTTATAGGGCTAGGGGCTTGTGTACCTGTCCTGCTTATGTTACTGCTTTAATACTGTAGCTTGACTAAATAGCGTTCTGCCAGCCCCACCAGTGGGAGCTTGGAGCTTGTGTTCAACACAGGCTACTGCTTACTGCCCGGTTGTGGGGGGCATGTGCTTTGCTTATGTCGTATGGCTGTAAATGAAATACATTTGTACATGTAGTCATTATCTACTTCTAGTATTTGACTTTTATTGTGCATGTACATGTCCTACCTGACAAATTGTTAACTTTGTGTTCCCTATAGGACCCACATGTCATCAATGTAGGTAGTACTACTAATGTTTGATTTGTATGGTCAACACTTGTTTGTGTGTGTGTGTGTTAGGGTCAATGTATATTATAAAGAATATTAGAGCTTTGTTAAATTTTTTCTGTCCTTTGTCCCCTTATTGTTAGAAAAGAACTGTGACAAGCTATTTGCGGGACTTAAATGATGATTTTTCCATTTCTAGTGTAATAACTGAACCCAACCAATATGATATCCTTGACCCAAGAGTCAACACAGTAGAATGATTTCTAAAACTGTAGAATGACCTTGGGCACAGTTGGAGTTTTGCTGTGTTTACTTGGACTTTCGCCAATCACGTAGTATGTGTCTTACTTTTGTACTTTGATTTTATGCACGATTTCCGTCCTTTTTATTTTTGCTTCACAAGCGGCTGAAACGCAAGTCACGATTCCCCCCCCCTTTTGCCCCCAGCTGTTGAAACAACTGTCAATTTGGTACAGTACTATGCCCTTTACCTCTCCCACCATTCTCTCTGAATAACACTAAAAGCTTTGTATGCAACTCATACAAGCATGGCCTTTAACAGATGATGGTGGACACCTATCACGTGATTTTTTTATCCAATCAGGTCGCTTAGTCTCTACCAACACACTGTAAGGCGTGCTATGTGTATTGCTCTCGAATTTTCTATCTTGTGAAGAATTGATATTGTTCTAAAAGACCCAAGTTCCACCAAACCGACACAGAGGGATATCTTCGTCGCTGGAAGGAGTTTCTTGTGCCCAGGTACGTCTGAACGTGTCGATTTTCACGTAGAAACATGTGCGACTTTGTACCTGCTTATAGCGAATTTCTCAATTTTAGCAATTTTACGTAGTTTTCAGCGGTCCAGTTTTCATTTTTCCAGCGTGGTCCGTTACAAAATTTTTGTCTCAGCGCAAAGTTAGTGTCTTTAACTTCTCAAAACTCAAATTGAACCACAGCGAACCACCCACAGATAACTCGCTAGAAGCGGTTGAACTCGACAAGGTTCAAGCCGCCTTTGAGAATATCCAAGATGGCGGCGTTGTTTACGAAGCTCTGTGCCATGTTTTGCATGCGTGAATGTTTCGGACTTTCCTTAATCATTGATCGATTCGATGATTACAAGGGATGCTTGGGCTCGACTGTGACGAAATTCAGACTATATAAAGTCTTGTTTGTTTCATAAATATGATTAAATTCGACTGGAAATGCGTGTTTTGTAATGACGCCAGATGGGGGAGGGGGGCATGAACTCGTACGAATACATGTTCACCACGCGTATACACCACACCATTTGTTACTAGTAATAATGTTTTATCTGTGTGCATGTGCTTACATAATGGACACATCTAGACCTTCTGGTGAAACGGTGTTGGTTTCCAGGATAGTTGGCCATTCTTACGGGAAACTTCAAACATATACAAAGAAGAATGGTATAAAGGTTGAGCCTCGTATGTGTATGCCTTGTTGCTGTGATTTATTATGTTATAATATTTGTGTGTATGATCTAAGGATAACAGTATGGCTATTTCTGGAGAGAAAAGAATTGTGTAATGAACGTGGCAAACATGAACACATGCTACATAATTTGATCCCAGTTTGCACATGAAAACATTTCGATTTAGTTACATTTTATTTATTCATCAGCTTTCACTGTTGCTCGTCAATATATGTGTATATTTTTTTTCTTCTTTGCTAGTTTTATGGATGCCAGCAATAAAGTGGCTGGGCCATATCTGCGAGTCAAGGACTGGAGTCAGATGCCACTAAGAACTGTTGACTCTGAGCGAAATTCTACAAGTCTGTGGAGCAGCTTCAACCTTCCATGGACATGTTAACTGTTTTTGTGTAACTGAAGACTTTCAAATTTTTCAATGCAATTTCAGTAGGTGTATACATGATAGTGAACACTGTAACTAGTATAAGTATAAAGGTATGTACCATACGTTTGGTGTTCGGAACTTCCCCTCCAACCCCTGCGTTTTGACTTCAGTAGTTCTTTCTAGGATGTGTTGACTACTGTATTTTGACAAGATAACACAAATATGTTTCCTTCAATTTTAGCCTCACATCATTGCCTTGTCTAAGATTCAACTTTAGGCATGTAAGAAACCACGGTTTTCTTATATAAGTAAGGTATTTATTGCACAAGAAAAATACTATTAGTGTTGAAGCCTTTTGCATAGAATATGTTAACTATTATAGTGTAATTATTATTAAAAATCCATTTCCTGCAACTTCATGCCTCAGTCCGATTGATATGAGACACATGGGAAATCCCCCAAGTTCTTCTTACATATTGATAATAACTTTTACTCTACTAGTACATTGCATTGCACAGTACATTGAAGGTACAGCAGCATTCTTCACAAAGCACAATCTTCATCTTTAATGGGAATGGAAAATACACTCTAAGGTCTATTCATATACTACAATGATGGATCTACATGTACAGTCTGTCACAAACTGAAAGTGACCAAAGCGTACATGTATATTGAAACACAAAGTATTTTTAAATAAGAATAAGTATAATAAGAATAGGTAAGAACCTCTACACAACATCCCACTACATGTATTAGTACATAATTAGATCAAGTTCAGAGAACACACACAGAGATCACACCTTTATCATTTACTCATGATTCATTCAATATCACTGGTCGGAATAAGTATGATACAGGCAACAAAGGACATTCTAGGCTACACCATCATGCTCATATTTTCTAAACAATGACATCATCTGCATAGATACAACTAGATTGAAGAATCATAGCTTCTTATGAAGAGACTGAGTGTTGTGAAACATTACATGAAATGGATCAATTTTCATTTACATGTACTAGCTATTCATTCAATTCATTTACCCTGAGGAATCCAACACTTACAAAATATTCTACAATCATTTGCAAATACAAAAATTTTGTTCACATCAAACTTAATTATCTACAATATTATAAAGCACCAGGTATATCAGGTACGCATATCAAATAAGAACACATACTTCGATGTGCTTACTGATACTTGTATCCAGCAGGGATGAAAATCAACATGTTTTCATTGCTTCAGAAAGCACTAAACTGTCAATGTGTGTTGTTTCAAAGACATTATAATTTATATACATATCCTTGGTTCAACCGTTGGTTGAAAGACTTTGACACATGCATGTGCATATGCATGACATTCATCCTTGTGTAGACAGCATGATGCATCAACAGCTACATTGTATGGTCATAGCACTCATAGGTGCTGTGTAGATGCAGCAAGGGCTGGTAAAATCCCTACAGTGCCGATCCTCTGGAGCATACTATTAGTAAGAAACAAGGAAAATGCGTTCAAATGGACATAACAACAATTCCCAGTGGCAACAAGGTAAGTTATTCAAAATGTCTAAAAGCCTATGAATAATACGTGGTAAATTTACACGCTATGCATATTTTTACAAACCTGAGAAAAACATGCCAGCCAGCAAGGACAAGTAATTTTAATCTTCGTCTGGAATCTGGATAGATATTCCTTTCAAACTAATGCACGATCATACAAATTTATACTCGCTAAGGTCTCTTAACAAACAGAATAAGAAACACAAATTTATTTTTGTGGCTTCCTGGGTTCGTATCAATATAATTTAGACTACAAAAATCGTGTCCGAACTTGCACATGGTCGCGCCGGCCGTTCGCCCCCCTCCCCATTCCCCTCACTGACTACGGAGCAAAACTATCGCACGTTTGTACATTTTAACAATTCATATCAACGAAAATTGAACCACATATCACATCATTGATCGTCTCAAGTTGTTAGAACGTAAAGTGAAGAGTTCCTCGATAGCTAGCTCGGCACGCAATTTGCGTAGTTTTGTAATCTTCCGAACGATACGGCTGCATTACGATTTACATTCTATAAAGTGCCGATTAAACATGCAACTCTAAAATTATTACAACGTGAAAAAGTCAACACAAACCTGGTATATCCTGGGGACACGTAGCTGATCAGAAAACGCGTACAAGACGGTGAAAACAAGGACGTAAACAGCGATCACCGAGCGGCAGCCATTTTGAAAGTGTCACGGGAGCTCTGACGGACGACCGCTCTCCGCGGTGACAAACAGCTCGAATGAGCGCGCCGGGCGTTTGACCGGGGAAACTTCCCGCCATGCATTGCGAGGCTTCCCCCATCATCTGGCCTTTAACTTCTCAAGGTTCACCCCAGGCACCATTTTACCAAAATGACTTGACAGGTGCATCGATATCCAAGCAACAGGCAAAGCAGGGAATCTCTCACCTTTGAACTTTTTTGTATTTTTAGGCAAGCTAGACTACTTTTCCCTGAAGGAGTTTGGTACATGTAGCAGTGTTTTCATATTTTCCCTAAAGAAGTTTGGTAGCAGTGTTTTCATGGACCGCAGCACTCCCCCGGAATGAGTACAGTTCAAAGGTTTCATTCAAATGAGGTTGATGATACTTTGCATAAGGCAGCAGAAGTGTTTTGTCAGCACTGGTTGCACTAATAATGACATCATTCTCCCTGCTTTGGTAAACATGCCCTCTTTTATGTAATGGTGCGTAAAATATCTGACTACGCTACCAGGAAAACTACTTGATGAAGATAAAGATTAGAAAGTAAGTACCTGTAGCTGATCTTGATAGCTGCTAGGCACTGTGGCTGCAAGGTGCCTCTTCCTAGATCCTTAACTGGATTCCAAGTAAGTTTTGAACATACAGTGCTGGTGGCATTAGTCATGCTTGCGCTGTTGATAAGTAAGAACAGCCTGATTTGGCATTTTGGTAGAAAGCAAGGATAGCTTTATCCTTAGGTGGCAGTTTGTTTTTCACTTGTTACACAAACCTGGTTACTGTATATGTTTGCATATTGGTTTTACCAATGACTGTTGTTCAAAATGGGCAACGATGCCACAGTGACAGATATACCAGCTACTGGTATATCTGTTACTGTGGCATCGTTGCCCATTCACAAGTAAACCGCAAATGGAAAAGTCACCCATGAGCTTTTCGTAAAATTTCTCCAAAAGGAGGGAATATGATTTGATTTTAGACAATGTGGTCTAGAAAAGCTGTCGTGCGTGTCAAATCTGTGTGGCCTAGTTCTACAAAAGATGTCGCCTGCATCATATGTGTGTGTCTTAGTTCTGAATGTAGGTTTTGAATGCTTGTTTGCACAGTTGCCTCTTAAGAGTTGAAGGCAGAACAAAAGATGCATTCTGTCTGGCATAGAAGTACCCTCAGAATAGTCCTACTTCCAGAAGTACCCATGCTTGCTTGAAGTTCCTTCATATTGTACCCATGTACTTAAAAAGTCAGGAATGTAGGATCCTTAAGTTGCTGGTCTGCGTGCTGCTAAGGAAAGGAAAATGTTGCTGGGGTAGTCTGGAAATGCCAGTAAGTGCTATAGATAATCAACAAGAACTTTCATATTGACTGTAGCCTCTACCAGGCCCCGCGGATGGCTGGAAAAATAGTAGAAATTGGCCAAATAGAGTGAATAGTATGCTAAGGTAAGGGAGTCAGCTACCGAGAGAGGGTGCAATATGCCATCCCCGGGTAGTTCAAACTTTGTGTCATACAGAACTTGTGCTGTCAAGATATCAATGGTTATTCCCATACCGAAAGGGAAATCATTGTAGCAAGGATATGTCTTCAATGTCATTGGCAAGCAGGATAAGTAAAAATAGAATGAATTGATTAAGAATTGATGAAATGAAGAAGAAAATTCAGCTTTTCTGTCTTAAAACGTTATGTGGAAGTTTTTGTTTACTTCAGCATGGGCTGCCAACTGTTAAACCTGTCCAGTGTCCAGAGTTGATTGGGCTTCAGCAGCATACATGCAATTGTTCTGTGAAACTGGTGGACCTCTATGAGTAGAGTATGGGTCTGATTCACCCTAAATGAAATATATATTACTATCAGTTTATTTGCCTGTAACACTGTTCACAAGCTAAGCAACTAACAGACAAACATATGCTGGTGAAAACATAGCTCCCCCGAGGACTTAGTACTTATGGTAGTTATGTACAAAAGGCCTTGTAGACTACTTGTTTTGTTTTCTGTCTTCTTGCTACAGGGTAGAGCCTACAGGTATGAATTACGAGTGTTTTGTATCAAGCTTATCTGTATGTTTCCTTTTGTTGTCTTCTACCATTCTGAGAATGTTTTGCTTTAGTCCTGTGGAAAGAGGAAGATTTTGTTTATAGAATTGAGTATCCATTGAATGTGCGCAGACATTAACACTTACTGAAACACAAGAAAGTAGACAACACACCGTTGAAGTAAACTGGTTACTCACAACAAGATTGGGCCTAAAAATACACTTAAAACTGATTTTTTTCCTGACCCTTGAAAATTCTCCTGGTGATATTTTTAGTAGCTTTTGGCAGATGTAATTATAACATGTGCCCAAAGATATTCCATATTTTCAGTGTTCAAGAAAGTGGCATTACTGTCATATCAAAATCCACCATCTTTCTTGGAAACCATTGATTGTATAACTATATGCACCACACCATACAAGAGGTCGTGGGTCAGTGGTATCGTTTACCTGTGTGTTCTAAAAGATATACATGTATATGTCTACCTTGCATAAACTAGGTATTACTTTAGGCAACATCAACACCGCTAGGGCTGTATTTATTGTCTGTGTTCCTCCTTTGAAATATTGATGTTTTTAGGTCGACGTATTTAGCATTCTGTATGCAGCCAGCTATACTTTCATAATAGACCATGCATGATAGATTAGCAATAGCAGATTCTTTTTTTGTCCCAACCACAAAAACTTGATGACATAAGTATTAGATGACGCACCACACAGACTGCATGTCTTAAGAAGTTGGGAATGTTTATGCCGCATATATTATAACATTAACTTTTGGCCAGCATCTATTACAGGGAGCTTTTAGCCAGTTCAAATGGTTGATTCTGGACTCATTATTGTCAACAGATGCAGCTTACTGCTGAATGTGATTTCATTTTCCTACCATGTCATTCTTGTATGATCTATTGTGCTAAAGCCTAAAGTCATATTTACCTTGTATGTGTATGTATCTGTTATCAGGTATCTTGCATCATCCCCAGCTTGCAGTTTTTTACTGACCCTTGTACTATTGTATCTCCACAGTTATCCCATGACGTGGCCATTGTAAACAGGGGAGGTGAAAGGTTTCCACACGTCCCAGTCATCGCGATGCAAACCTCGTTGGACGTCGAGGCAGGGGGGTCGCCCATCATGTTGTCGGCAGACGTCACAGAGTGGAGCACGGACGACGTCCGCCGGTGGATGGTGGAGAAGGGCTTCCAAGAGTACACGGAATTGTTATGCGACAGACATCGGCTGAACGGGGTAGCCCTGCTGTCGCTGACGGAAGAAGACTTGAGAGAGCCCCCGATTTCTATGCATGTGCTGGGCGACTTGAAGCGCCTGGTGGATGCTATAACGCAGCTTCGCCATGACACCTTCACGTTCCGCCCGAACATCCCAGATGGCCGCTCTAGCAGCGGAGATTCTAGCCCAACGCGATCGGACAGCCCGCGAGACATCTCGAAAACTCTGGAAACCCTGTCAGTCAAAATCAACATGACTGACGCGGCGGAGAAGCCACACTTTCCGTCAGAGAAGTGGAAGACCTTTGTGGCGTTAGTCTACTTTTGTGGTATGATGATGCTGAACCCAATTTTTATAAATATAATTCATGAACGTGTTCCGGACAAGTCTGTGGAACCGCCGCTTCCAGATGTGTTCTTTGATTACTTCGACAGAGTTGTCTGGGCGTTCTCTGTGTGCGAAATTGCGGGAATGATAAACTCAGCACTTTTGCTAATAGTCTGGTTTCTTCACAAACACAAGTAAGTGATTTTATTTGTTTTCCCACAATTTTGCTTGTGAATATACTGTAAATGTTGAATTGTTTGCGGTGGTTTGATATTCACAGTTTTCAAGATGACCTCTTCAACGCAAACTTCAAAGCACCGCAAAAAGGCTTGTTCTGTCTTCTGCCCGCCTACCCCATTGTTTCAGCCACAAACTTTAAACCACCGCAAACACTCCATCTTCTCCATTCTGCGAAATTAAATCCTTGCGAACTTAGAGGCAGGTTGTTTGCACATGACGTCAGAGCTGCCATTCTGGTTGGTTGAAACTTGAACCTGGAAGAGTTAGGCCTATAGTTATAATGTATATTTAAATTTTGCATGTGTGTAAAATTAAGATGATGGGACTGATAAATATTCAAATTTCCAAGGTTTAGCCATCCAGCAATATTTATGTGGCATCATCAGTTGGAACTAACAAGTGAAGTCCCAACAAAATAAAGACATTGTGCCTTTTCCTTACTTGTTGGAGATCGTAACAATTACAACTTTGCTCAGCTGTGTTCTTTGCACTTTTGACCTTTTGACTTTGGTTTTTGGTTCTGATTATTTGTCAAGGCAAACTAGAATAAATCTTGCTCACATTTTATGTTGTTACATTGTGCTTACATCTGTTTGCCCATCTAGCTATTATCCATCTAACTATAGGAGTGTCAAAAGTTGTCTTTCTCTGTATCCTACGTTCCTAGTACTTCTTAAGGGTTTTTGCTCAAGGTGTGGAAATCTCTATCTCCCACAGCATCGTTTCTACATGTAGCATTTCAGCAATCAGTGTAGTATTTGCTTTTTGGTTAATGTTCAACTAGTTGCACAATGGTCTTAGTTGGCTACTGAATTCAGAAAGGTTTGCATGATCACAGCTACCAGTATTTCACAAGTGTTACCCTCCCATGACATGGTAAACTGGAACGTCTGAGTAACATGTTACAAGTGTCAGAAAAAAAGAGATTATTCTGGCCTTGGATCTGAAAACTGTCTGAAAGATATCTTAAACATTGTGAAGGTTGATTGATCACTGATGGTTAATCATCTCGTATTGCAATAGGGATGATAGTTTGCTTTCTGAAACAAGTTTTAACTGTAATTTCCAACACAAAAATTGGACTTAACCAAATTTTCGTCTGTACAACACCAGTCTTTGTCAAGGAATGAGCAAAAGTTTGATTTGTTTGATATTGTATGGTGTCATTGGTGTGTTTGCAGTAATGTAACTTTTAACATACCAAAATGTGTGATAACCTACTCTTCCATGTCAAGAAATGTTCCTCACTTGTATTTCTGTCAACATGCAAAATTTTTTACTCTACATATAATTTAGAATTCCAGATGATGAATTAGTTATTTTCTAGAGTCTCTGAATCATTGTCCATTAACCATCACCATCTTGGATCTATGCACTCCACCAGCATGGCAGAAGTGATGTATTTGTAAGTTGTGATCAGGTATTTAGGGATGTTCCTGTATCTCAATTGGTAGCAGCCTCACAGTTGAGCTCCTGATTGCCAATAACTGGGAAACCCAGGTTCAAACCCTGGGTCAGAACATCTCAGTTGAGGCTGCAACCATCTTTAAGCTGGCGTCACAATTCATGCGAGCATCGGCCGATTTTGTAGATCGCCGGGAGCTCGCCGAATTTTTAATTCGCCCGAGCGTCGACCGTATTTTTCGCTGAAAACCTGCCCCGTCACAAATTGAACGGAGCTCGGGCGACGTCCGTCGAACACTAATAATCATAAATCCCACATGAGACAGTACCATCTCTTGGACATGGACGAGGTCAGAATCAAATGGCCTGGTAACAATCTCAAATTTGGACCAACTTTACTTTCTGAGTTGTGGCAAATCTGTAGGACACAAGTGAAGTAGGTGGGCACACTGAAAATAATAACATAAACAGGAATTTTGTTAAAGACCAATCAAAATACAAGCGCAGGAGCCACAAAGTCAACAGATCAGTCGTTTAACCCCGATCCAAACATTTTCACCAAATAGAAATCGACCGAAGCTCGGGCGAACGCCGTCCGAGCTTCGACCGACCGTTGATAAGCCTATCGACGCCCTGCCGACGCCTGGGCGTGCCTCGGCAGACAAACATAGATCTATAATGACTCAGTGGACTTTCAACTAGTCATTTTGTGGAGAAATGAGAAAGGAAGTGAAGTCAAACCTCAAAAGTCAAGCCCCAGTTCATTAATATACAAATTGAAACATCCAAACCAATACCAAAAAAGAAACAATAAGCATTGTCTTCGGTGTCCACATTTTATTTATAATAATTTTTTCAATGAAAATTTAACTTTGCATTGAATTGTCTTTCATTAGAAAGGTTTGGCAGCATTCTCTGTCAAGTTGATATTAGTATTAGTTAATATTACAGTATCATTTATCATCTTATGTTATAAACCAAACTGTCGTTTCCTTTTATCTATAAACAAGAAGGAGTTCGGCCGAGGCCCGTCCAAGCTCCCATCAACACCTGCACAACGCTCGCCCGAAGCACGCCTTACTTTTCATGAGTCGGCCGGAACACTGACGACGGTCGTCCGATTATTGTACAAGGCCCGTGCGAGGCTCGCACGAGGCCGAAGAGTTCGGGCGACCTCCGACCGACCAAAAATCGGGTCTAAAATCCTCAGATGCCCGCCCGAATATTGGCTGAGCGCTGGGCGTTGCTCGGGCGAGCTACGGGCAAACTGTTGACGAGCTGTGCGAGTTCAAAAATCGTCGCTGAGGCCTCGCTGAATTTAAGCGCAGCTTCCAGTGACACGCGAACGTCGGCCGAGCTCCGAAAATTTGCCCGAAGCCCGTAGAATCGACAGGACGTCGGTCGTACTTCGCCCGAAAATCGCCATTTGGAGCTCGCCGACAAGTCGGCTGAGCTAAATTCTTGATTTGTGACGGGGGCTTTAGGAAGATGGGGTTCCCGTGTTCAAAGAGGTTCCTCGAGCACGCTAAAGGGGAAAGGCTAGCAACTTCTCCCTGTAAAAATATACCCTGCTACTGAAAGATCAAGGAGAGTTACTGCCTAATGTGCCACTGGGCACTACAAGGGTCTGAAGGAACGAGTGAACGACATCATCTTGCTAACGTATGTGTATCTTTCCTTGTCTCCTGCAGATGGATAGTCCTCAGGAGGTACTGTCTGATCGTGGGGACTCTCTACCTGCTGAGGTGTATCACCATGTATGTCACCACCCTGCCTGTACCAGGCATGCACTTCCGCTGTTCTCCTAAGGTAAGAAGAACAAGTGGGCGCTTTCAGTAGGGGTCGCTTGAAGTTTGAAAATATTCTGGCAATTGCAAAAAGTCTATGAAAACTATTGTAATATGAGTTTAAATTAAAGACACCATAATATACAAAAATGCATGTTCTTTTTTTAACGAACACAGGAAACTCCTGTACAAGTGTTTTTCCACTTGCAACATTTGCTGTACATGTTGTAGAGGAGGATTTTTCATAGAGCAGCATTTAATGTTTAGTTTTTGCATATTTATGATAACTGTCACCTCACAAAATAATACATTTTGATGATATATATATCAATGATAACTAATATTGTATCTCCCACTCTGTTCTCTCCACCCAGATCCATGGTAATTTATCAGCAATGTTTGATCGTGCGATGACAATGATGTTTGGCCTGGGTCTGTCCATCACGGGTTCCCACCACCTGTGTGGGGACTACCTGTTCAGCGGCCACACAGTCATCCTCACCATCACCTACCTCTTCATAAGGGAGTGTAAGTACTGTAATTCACTTAAGGCCACACCAATTTATTTTCTTGGTTAACGGAATGAAAACAAGAGCTTTTAAAAAAAGCTGGCGTTTCGGCTACGTTTATAAGTGTGAATTGTCTTTTCCCTTTACTTGAAGTAAAATCTGCCAGAGGAAGTCACTCAAGGGCTGTTCAGTCTATAAGAAAAATTGTCATTTTGGGAAATGAGTACTGTTTTAATAGAGAAAGGCAGATTGGGGAAAGCAATTTTGAAGTTACGTCACTTAACTTAAGTGCTTTTGAAAAAGCTGGTCTTGGCCTACAACTTGTACTTATTTGTAAAATGTATAATAGGCTCATTATAAAAGCTATCAATGTAATTATGTACATGGCACGCAATAAAACATAAAATTTGAAAAAGCACCATTGAATCATCAGCACTATGGTAATTAAGTGAAATAGAAGTTCATAACAGCTAAGGTTCTATCTAAAATGACTACCAAATGTCAAACAAATCAACAGCTACCTCATCCGTATTATTCTGGTTTCCGCATTTACAACATTTCTTCCTTATTTTCCTGGGTAATTTTGCTAAAATTCATGAAAATTCCCATAGTTTTGTGCCGAGGGGCGCCACTTTCCACGTCCGTGTTGTCTGAATGAAGTCGATACTGAACAATGGAGCATTTGCTACTGTAACAAAGAATCGCTGTTTTGCAAACAACATCAAGAGCCTCTGTTTACATCGGGGATAGTAGTTTAGTGGCGAGTGTTTTGCAAGAATCATCTTACCGCGCATAGGAGCCGCTGCACGGTATTTTCCATTACAATGAACAGAAAAATTCGAATGCCGGGTTTGGAATCTATATATATATTCCACGAACACATTATCTTCGCCAAATAATCAAGGCTTATCATGGAGAGTGATTAATATTTACGTGCTTATCACCCCCTGCAAATTTGATCATGCACCATACCATTTGGAAGTTATGATGGGGCGAATGAGTCCAGTCTAGATATGGTTAAAAATCATTCGGTGGTACAGGACTAGTATATGTGTAGAGTGTGCTGATATATGTTATAACTGGTCATGAAAATATATGAGTATGTTGATATTATATGGGCCACAAAGGTTCGATATTGCAGTGTTGTAAGTTGAAAGTGATGATGAAATAGTACAGTCAATATATATGAATAGAATAAAGCTGGCTGGTTGTTGACGTGTTTTTAGGTGTTTTAGGTGTTTTTGTCAGGCTTTCTATTTTGTCCCTATTTCGTTATGTCGCCAACCGTGTTGAACAAAAATGCTTAAAATGAACGCGTTAAACCAGCAGGACCCACACCTCTGCTTGGAGAATAGTTTATTTATTTGACCTACATGTACGTTTATGCATGGCCATTTGTTTACATGACCTGACACTGTCCCATGTCCCATTGAAATGCAGTAGGTTAACAAACTTTCCTTACTAATTATGCAAATTAGCTCCTGATTTGCATAATTAGTCATTGATAATGTAAAGCACAATCTGAGCTCTCTACATACCAAACATCACGACGATCTGTCGACCCCTTCTCAAGTTATTCATGTCCGAATGTCAAAACAAAAACACCCACTGCAGTTCTTAACAAGCCGCTAGGGAGCCAAAATTTACAGAACTTACTTTCTGTGGCATGAACTATCTACCACACAAAAATTATGACCATAGCACTTTCAGAAAATATGCCCTTAAATTTTGAAGCTTAGCTGCAGTACCTTAGGTACCCGCTAGAAGGCCCATTATCGAACTTGACCTTCATTTCTGTAAACCCTACCCATCCACTAAATATCATACGGACCCATCAACAGCTTCTCGAGTTATGCTGGCGACATACAAATACACATCCACACAAAGCCCGCTGCAGTACCAATGGAAAATACCAGGGCAACCATTTTTGAACTTGACCCCCGTTTCCACAACATCTACACACCTGCAAAAAATCATGAAGATCTATCAACGTTTCCGTCACTTTTTTTGCCTACATACAAACACAAAAAAATGTAAAGTCTGCTGCAGTACTGTTGAATAACGCAAGGTGAACCATTTTCAAACTTGACTTTCCTTTGCACAACCACTACACACCTACCAAAAATCATAAAGATTCATTGAAGCTTTCTTGAGTTATGCTCCTGACATACATTCAGACCCACCCAACATATTTTTCAACCGAAAACATAATCTTCTCCGAGTACAAGTACTCGGCGAAGATAAAAATAACAAATATAAAATATTTCTTTATTTATTAATGAAAAAAAAATGATATTCATAAATATGATATTGATAGATTAATATAATATCAATATATATTTTTGATATTCAATATCTAAAAAGAAAAAAAAATCCATGCACGGACACGAACCCGGATCTTCTGGGTCCGAGGTGCTTCGCGTTGCCAGATCGGCCAAGCTGCGGTACGTACCAAGTCATCCCGGACGTAATGCTATAACCTCACTATATGGTATCATTTATGCCGATTTTTGGTCGTTTTCTTGACGAAATCATTTTTTTTCTTCTGCAATCTTGTGGAATAGATGTAATATGGTCATTTTTCAGGATATCAAAGTCCGAAACCACAATGCAATGATATTTCCGAACAGTTGTAGCAGTTACATGCGGTCGCCGTCCTGTGTCACATGCAAATCTAGCCTGCCTGCCTTTTCGTGCTCTCTTGCCATATAAGGCAACAGCTATACAAGGATTTAGGAACGTATTGCCATATAAGGTCTTATTGTGTGCGACACAGTGTTGAACCAAGCTTCCCTGGTTCCTGCCTGCAAGGTAAAAGCCAGGACAATGCGACAATCTCAGGGGAATGTTTTTACTTTGGTGCACACAGTATCAGGGAGTGAACAGGGTCAGGTGCAAGTTTTCACCCCAGCCTTCTGTTTTTATGATTTTTTTTATATCTATATGGGTTGCACATTACAGAGCCTCTATGTGGGTCCCGTATATGTTCGGGTTGGGTGTATTGTTTAGCTTAACTCATCACACCACAGCTAAACGTACCGAATGCAGAAGTAACTATGCCACAGCAGTCAGAGAAAGTCAAGGGCCAATAATCTGGTTAGGAAATCAAATTAATGAAATAGATTGCGTTAAAAAAAAATTGGGTTAAAGCATATGTTCTGAGCCTTAGAAGCTATTTAGATTAATCCTGTTTTTCCTCTCCCATCACCTCAGATTCTCCGCGCGGCTGGTTCATTCTCCACTGGTGCACGTGGCTCGTCTCCTGTATTGGCATCTTCTGTATCCTCCTGGCGCACGACCACTACACGATAGACGTGGTCGTGGCTTACTTCATCACCACGCGATTGTTCTGGATCTACCACACGCTGGCGAACCACGAGGCGCTGAAGAAACCCAGCCCGGCGCACCACCTGTCCCGGACGTGGTGGTTCCCCATGTTCAGGGTGGCCGAGGGCAACGTTGGGGGGGTCCTGCCCCGCGAGTACGCCTGGCCCCTGCCCTGGCCGAAGCGTTTCCATGACACAAGGTTTCATTACATGGGGGTGTGCAAACAAGTGTGACATGTCAGTAACACATCTGTACCTGATGATATCTGTATGTCAATCTGTGAGGAACTGTGATAGTGTAGAATAGTCATCTTACTGGTGAAGACAAAGGTCTCCTCAATTTTACATTGAGTGCAACATGTTTGCCTATCTGTCTTCATAATATTTCTATATTTCTTAGTGTTAAGTACTAGCAGTGCAATGCCATAAGTTGCAGCTCTTGTATTTGTACTAACAGCATAAGTCTGCAAGTTAATTCTGGTCATTCTCGATTTTGAAAGATACAGTGTATTGGAAATTCAGAAAACCTTGTAAAGTTCCCAGTGAAATATGTTTACAGGCTTGCCTAAAGCAAAGATACCATGATATACATTTTGTACGTGAAGTGGGAATCATGCTCTTAGGTTGACTTGTAAAATTTACTGTACAGTTAGTAAGAAGTTTCTTTTATAAATATAATACATGTAATTAGATTTTCCAAATCCCTAGTATATTTTCAAACTCATTGTTAGGAGATACTTTTCTTTCGGGTGCATTGATGAGGTAATTTTAGGGAAGTTCAGTTGGAACAGACAAATAAATGCACTGGAATGTAGTGCAGGGAGCACTGCAAAATGTAGGTATTTGTGATGACAACTGTTCATTGACTTGTATGTCTTGTATTCTTACTTGATTGCCTCTTTGGGAATATCTAGTCCAGGAAATGTACTACTACAGGCCAAGGAGTGCTGTCTCTTTTTAACATGCAAGTCAGTTTTGGTTTCTCTTTGTTTGTAGAAGTCAGATATGAAGTGCTTCAGTAATGATTCTAACCAAAGCTAATAATCAGGCAAGAGATTTCAATGGTAGCAACAGCAAATTAAGTTGCTTCTTCTTGCAGACATACTGGCTATAGGGAAAATGCCATCATGACCATCAAATGTGCCCCCCCACCTCGTTAAAAGAAAAGAAACAACAAAAATAGTTTTCAAATGTTCCTTTTTTCACCTCAGTAAGAATCAAAATTGTCATTGTTTTAAACTTTTGAGACGTGATAGCGTTAGATATATCATCTTGTATGTTCTGAACATTCAGTTGCTGAAGATGTTACAAAAGGACATTTGTGGTCTCAAAGTGAAACTGTAATAGTAGTTGACACTTATCACAGTACTGAACACTAGAGTATTTTGTTACTGGTCCCCAGACTGCACCTTTGTGGGTGATGATGTTAAAACTCTCCATGATATTTTCCCTGTAGCTGTGCAAGACTGCTGCTGGTATATATGGGTGGGATAATCAGTTGATAAGCTAACCACATGCCTAGCTGCATGATATGTGCCATGTGTGATTGCCAGGGCTTTGTCTTACTAACATAGTGCAATGTACATGATTGTGGAAAGCAGAAAAAATACAGGAAGCAAAATTGTAGGGTTTATTTTTGCTCTGTGACATTGTTCCATTTCACAAGATAACCTGAAAATGCTACACAGTGATGCTACTGCAAGACAGTATTATTACAGATAACGTGATGTGTGTTGTCACCGTCCCACAGCAATCTTAGTGACGAACAAATCTTGTGGGACACTTGTAAAGAGTGTACAGAAGTATGATGATGATGCAAGAAAACTTTGTATAAACCCTCTTCTGCAGCAGAATGTGTGCATCATTTACACAACAGAAAAAACTGTTGCAAAGATAGAGATTTCTACCTATCTTACATTGAATTGTAACTGTGGCATTGTGTTGGCATGATGGTTAGGGTGTTTGGCCCGGAACCCAGAGGTCCCGGGTTCAAATCCTCTGATATGCCACCAATGCTGTGCCCTTGGGAAAAGCACTTAAACATGACTTTCCTCACTCCACCCAGGTGTAAAAATGGGTACCTGACTTCGGTTCACCGTTGGGGATGTAAAAGGCGGTGGAAGGAGAGGGTTGGGCTCCGCCCTCCAATACCGTGCCCTAGACACAAACTCATGATGTGTCTCATTTCTCAAAAGTTTGAAGGATGAAATTACAGAACAGACAATGGCCTGTCATATCTACTTGCATTGATATTTTACATCATTGTCTAAGTGTCTTCCATAGTAATGTAATATTTTGTTCTTACTAAACAATTCTTGCAATATGAAAATCAGTGAATTGTTATTAGCATATCTGTTGTATTGGTGTATGTTAGCAGGAAGAATGGTATTGCTCTCACAATCGGTAAATGCCTACTTTATATGTGGAATTTGTAACAGCACTAAATGCCATTGTTAACACATTTAAGTGGGTCCAATGTTTTAAGTATTATACAAACTATTATGTTTAAGTACATAGTTTTATTAATGAGGAGACAAATTAATTGGTGCAGAAAGAACACAATGCTAACAAGCACATAGAGGTAAACATCTTAATAAAAGTAAAAAAAACATTAGAATTTGTTTTCTTGATTGGATAACAATGTATTGTCCATGTTTCATTTGCTCATTTGCTATCAATTTATGTTTGGAAACAAATCCATCAGCTGATCCTATCCAGGCGGCAAAGACAGAAAAATACACCTGAATATGACCTTCTGACTTGTCAAAGTGCATGGGAAGTTTCTGATTACCGTAGGTCACACATGAATTTGTGCACACATAAATTTGTTCGTAAACCACGGCTGTCTCCAGATTGACATTTTTTTCTGCCGACGTCCCACTCATTGTTTCGGAGTACCCAGGTATTAAAATACACAATCCAAAGGTTACTCCAGCAACTGGATAGATTTTGTATATGGTCACTGAAATTTGATTTCTGGTAAAAGATAAATAAACACCTTTTCTTTACTTGCTATAAAACACTACTTGGACTGAACAGAGATGCAATTTGTGTGGGTCAATATTTTTACTTCTTTAAATTACCACTTATCAAAAATGCACTTTCCACACCTGGCACCACATACAACCCATGATTCCGTTGCTGCATGGGCATGTTAAGTTAGCCTGAGTGTCATCCTGTTCCAGGCTCTAAAAATAAATTGTCTGTGATTCCACACCTTACATCAAGATCCATTTCATGCATTTAGGCCACACCAATTTAATTTCTTGGTTAACATATTTTTTTTTTAAATTTAGAATGAAAAAAAATTTCTTTTCAGCCTTTGAAAATCCGTTAACGAGGAAATTAAATTGGTGTGGCCTTATCCTACAACTGAGCAGGTCACTAGCAAAGGAAATTAACTAACACCTCACCCACACTAGTGTACACACCATAAATACTTCACGGAAAATTGTGTCCTCTTGTTTTCTTATTGTTGGCTGAGAATAAGAGAGAGAAAGTTGTTTCCTCATTGTTAACTTCATATCTCATACGTCCTTCTGGGTGAATGCTTTCCCGAGACACTGTGAGCTGCCTTTGGTGCCATTAGAATGGTCAAGAAATGCCATTGGTGTGGACATCAGTTTCAAAGAAATCCTGACTAATCCTTTTCATGTTTGAGTACAAAGCCAAGTAAATCTGTTACCATAACAAAGCCATTTTGATCTTTGTGTATTGCCAGCTTTAGTGGCATACTAGTACATGCATTTTTTTTATTTTGTGCCAAATTTCTTGTTGGTTTTGACTATGGCCAAACTTTTTAAAAATCTATTTCTTTGCTGTAGAGCTTTTTTTCACAGGTCTCAGTCTTACGTCATAAAGTTACACTTCTTTGCTACATTCTTTGTCTCAATAGCAGGCAACCTTCTGTCCTTTTCATTCAAATGTCAAGGTCATCATGGGGATGGGTTAAATCTAAGCACCTCAAAGAACCCACCACACACAATGAGATTAAGGGTCCATTGGTCTTGGCTAAGCCTCACAAGTCTATGAACCAGCCAGACCAATTCAGTCTGTGTTTATGTGTTTTGACTCAGTCCATTCAAACAGTACAATCAGCCCATGAGAGAAGGAGTACAGAAAGATGAGAAGATTTTCCACTAAGGCTGGAGACCACAGAATGGCACGGGTCTTTTACCATAGATTAAAGGTGGAGTTGGTGCATAGAAGGTTCTTTAGTACTAAATACAGGGTAGGTTCTTCAGTTCAAAGAGCAGGGTGTGGGGAAGGTTTGCCAGCACCAAGGGCAGGGCAAGGGAAGGTTCTTCAGCACTAAGGACAGGGTAAAGATTATTTTGCACTGGGTACAGGGAAGGTCCTTCAGCACAATGGACAGGGACAGTGGGGGTTCTTCATCACTAAGGACAGGAGACAGTAATCTCCAAGCAGATCTACACGGGGCACGAAAATCATATATGCTAGCCAGAGAAGGTCCAGTCAGCCAGATAAGCTATCCCGTGTAGATCTGCTTGGATATTAAGGAGACAGGTTCTTCAGCTCTAAGGACAGGGTATGGGAAGGTTCTTCAGTACTAAGGACAGCATACATGGAAGGTTTTTCAGCTCCGAGGACAGGATACAGGGAAGGGTCTTCAGTTCACAGAGCAGGGTGTGGGAAAGGTATTTCAGCACCGAGGGAAGTGCATGGGAAGGCTCTTCAGCACTAACAACAGGGAAGGTCCTTCAGCACTAAGGACAGGAGACAGAGGAGAGTTCTTCAGAACTTAGCCTGGGCAGAGGATTATGTGCAGCTACAGTTATAATCTCATTGCATGAAATCCATAACAGTGGATATAAGTTATACACATTTTTTAATGCTTTATTTCCTCCATGGTCAGCATGAACAAATATCCTACAGAGACTTACACTTGCATCAGCACTAGTGCTGCGTACCTAAACGAAACATCAGGTACAAGTACCGGTACAGAGGTTTAGGTACGGGTCTGGACCTAGACCTGGACCTAAACAATTTAGAAAATTAAGATGTGTTTTTCTGAACTTCTTCCATAATGACAGAAACATAAATAAAGTGTATACAACTTGTCAGTATCTTTAGTCAAAGAATATAACTAGGTTTCCTACTGCCAGACTCCATTGGCTTTGCTATCAAAACTCCCGGCCTGCCTGAAGGATCTGTGGCATATTAGTTAAGCTGTTCCAATGTGTCACTTTGGTCACGTTTGGTGTTGCATGAGCCCATGACGTTAGGAGATCAGTCAAAAAACAGCACACACTTAGTGTAAATTTATATTGGCACAGTACCGGTACTTCATGATCCGGTATTTTGGACCTGTACCTAATCAATTTTTACGGTACATTTGTATCGGCACAGTTATTCAATGTGCAGTCCCGTACTCAAAACCTCTCATCTTCATCTGTTATCCTCTCAATAAGGAACTGACTTATCATGCTGTTCACCTACTACAGCAAGTCTACATTAACTGTTATCAACTGATTCTTTTCAAGCTTCACACAAGAACTAACTTATAACATCGCTGTAACACTAGCCAAAACAGACGTTTCCGATTTCTATTCAAAAACAATGTCAAACATGAATATGTGGTAACCAGGGCACATTGAGACTCTGTAAATACATTAAACAAACATTCATGTATTTGCTGCACAGCTGTTGTAAGTCATATTGACAATTTACAAAGACAGAGGTTTGCCAAATATGTCATATATAACATAAGCTTATACAAGTTTTTATTGAGCAGTTACCTCTCAACTTATGTTAGTAAGTTAGGAAAACGAAAAGCTCATTACTTTCCAAACTGTATTGTATTGAACCAATTCACCTTACACGTACAGTATTTCCAACGTTATTAAATGATCTTTACATTGTATGCAAAATTTTGCGGAATGCTAGAATGGATGTCATCCATATAATCAGGTCAGAGTAGCCTTATGGACCTGGTTTTGGCAGATTGTTGTTGATGTTTGGCAGCCTTGACAAGGCACTGTTGAGACAATATTTCAGCTGAGTCTGCTGGATGTGGTCTGGATACACCAGCATCTGAAATCCAGTGAACTGCCGGTCTCTCTTGCCTGCAGGGTTGAAGATAACGCTGAAGGACGTGCCAGCTAACTTGATTGTTTCTGAGGGGAAATTCATCCACAATTAGGCCACACCAATTTAATTTGTTGGTTTTCGGAATCGCCCAATCCCCCCAAAAAAATTTCACAATGCCTCCCATTCAGGAAATTTTTACTCACTACATTATTATGAAGCCATTCAACAATTTTCTAGTACAGTATAGCAAAATGGCCTAAATGCCTTTTGCCTGCCAATGTTTTTATTTCAGTTGTTTCTTAAAGAACCAGGAATGCAGATGTTTAAAGTCTGATACTAATCAAAGTTGTTGATATAAACTATTGGCAGTTGGGAAAATATACAATATCTTCCTTTCCCCATTCCCCACTGAACTTCACATTTGGGCATTAAAAAAACTATCATTCAATCTAAATCCAATCAAGACAATACTATGGACCTACAACAAATTCCCTATATCAATACGAGCCAGTCACTCACCGAGTTTGTTGGAGTTGGTGTTGAAGGAACGACTGCCTCCATCATTGTTAATCCGTAAGTCATCATCTCCAGAAAGGGTGAGGTTGAGGAACTTGATGAACAGAGCCTTTGCTGTAGAGCAACATGTTAACATGGGCTTGATATGAAGATAGCAATAGGAAGAAACATACTACATAAAATACTGGGATTAGATAGAATCTGCACTAGCAATTGGAGTACTACAATGGTAGCCTGGTATCCAAACCTATTATACCGGCAGCTCCCGAGTCTTCTCTCTGCAAGGAGACTTGGGAGCTATAATAGATTTGCATACCAGGCTACAGGAATGGGCTGGAATCCTGTCCTACATATATTTGCACTAAACCCAGATTTACATACTACAGGAGCCCTTGACCATGTTATAGAATCATAATTCTATTGTCAGCTCAACAGAATGTCCCTTACCATTCTCACCCTGTGCTGCCACATTACAAGACTTCATAGGTGGATGTGGCTGAGTTCCATAGCCAAGAGTCTGAATGATGTAGGGAGGCTTGATGTCCGCTTTTTTTAGTTCAGAACACAGCTCGAGTACAGGGCATTGGGTCAGAGGAGGCATGGTCTCGCTTGGCTGTTCTGATAGTTTTAAAAAAAACATTCAACAAAAAAAACATCACGATTCAAATGTTGACTGCATTGCTCTTGCTATTCTTTGTCATGTTATATCACTGTCTTAGATAATTGAAAACACTGTACAATACATAATATAAGAAACATTGTAAATTTTATATGAATCAGCAAACATTCTAACAAATTTGACAACAGTCAAAATGAAATCAAAGTGATTGAATAAGCCAGATAAAGATTAACCCAAAGACAGCTATACCAAAACGTTCAATGCAGATACATGTAATAACAATTCTAGAACTGTTACTGGCTCCAATTTTACATAACTTAGTCATCTCTTGCTCAAACTGCTTGCAGTAAAAGGATTTCCTAAGCCACACTTTCTTAGGCTGTATTGCTTGATTTGTCCATATGTATGAAATTACTGATTTAGGTCATTGGCTATGTGTAGGGCGTTTATGTTTTCTGTTTGTTTGTTTGTCTTGGTGTGTGTTCGAGTTTGTCCCAACTGGTCCAACAAGAGTGGCAGGAAGTCAGTGAGAGGGAAGATGACCACAAAGGTCAGACTTGCTGAAGTGACAGGAAATAGAGGTCAGAGTTGGTTGAAAGTCCAGGTCATTGGAGAGGCTACTAATTCAAAGGGGGTTTATTGTTTTTTGTCTGTCTGTCTGTCTGTCTGCATTTTTGTAGCTACTAGTAGCCATTTGATAGTTAACATAATTGTCACTCCAGTTCTGATGACAGCAGAATGCCAAAGAACTGGTCACGTACCGGTACTTGGTGTGTCCACTGCTGGTGTGGCGTTCAGGAATGTGAGCTCTGCCTCACCTGGCTGGACGGACATTATGAATATCTTTAACCACAAATCTAACCTGTGGACTACAGGAAAGCAAACACCAAAGCATGGTCAACTATGCCCATCATATCAGACTGCTGTCCATCTTATTCTAGTGTTCTTGCCAGCCTGAAGTGATGCTCATTAGAAAACATGAATTGGAAAAAGTGGCAATGCAAAGATTCAAGGAATCTACTGTGCAGGCTCAGGTACATTAACAACATCACATACTGAAGTAGGGAGAATCTGCTTTTTGAACACAATGTTGTCTCCAGTTCCCATCTTAAGCTGGAGAAAATGCCACGACACTGACACGTTGTGGTGCTTGTCGGTACTCTCCCTTGCTTCAGTTAGACTGTCGGATGCACAAACAGCACAATAATTAAAGCATTTTATAATGAACTGGTCTGAAATCCTGTCAATAACCCCAGTCTGCATGGATCAATCATTTTAGAAATATTATTAAAGTCGGTGGTACTAGTTTAAGGAGAGTCAAATTCAATATAAACTAATCAGACTTATCAATAAGAGTGGGACATCTTACACTCTAATCAAGCTGATTGGTCCCAGGTTACCAGTATATGATCAAAGTCTCAGAAATATAACTCAACAGCCAACAAGAATCAAGAATTTCATTATTTCAGCAGATCAAATATAAGGAAATGCTTTTAAGTCATGAAAGAGCCTCATGCATACTTTAATAAGAGGGCCCAGGAAATTGTCTATGCAAAGCTATGTAACATTATTAGACTTACATAACGCAATGGCGCCTTTCAACACTAATGTACATGTGCATCTACTGATTATAAAGACCCTGAATTATCTGAACAGAATTCAATGAAACCATCAACATTTTCATTTGAAGTTCTGAGTACTTTGTGGCCGTCATTTTATAGCACAAAACAGTCTAACAGTTAGTAGGGCTCAACAACAAATGTTTTAAATTGCCATCAAATGTACAGTCAAATTTTAATGTTACAACTTACATGCAGCATTTTTTTGTCTGTGTCCATTTGGGTTTAGTGGTGACTAATATCTAGCCCACCAAAATATTCTCTTGCATTTTCTGGCATATTGCATGGCATTTGATATCTATCCGATTAACTATGTAGATATTAACTGATAATGAGCACATAAAACCCTCTACATTTTTTCCACAGTAAAAGTAACCAAATGCTTGTAGACTTGAGGGTTTATGGAATATTATCTATCAGGTTAACTGTTTTAATTTTGATTTGAAAGTGACCAGTCTTACTTCATATGTATGCATGTGACTGTATTTATTTCTTTTACATGTATAACCAATTTCAGGTCTACCCCCATAGAGCCATACAAATAGACAGTTGGTAAAATAAAAATGAAGGTCCTCACCCAGCATGGTCCGTTGCAGCAGGTGTCCTGCTGGAAAACACTAGCAAGACCCAGATGATGACCAGCAGAAAAAAGAGTTTCATCCTTTTCCAACTCTTGTTTTGTAGAGTATGCCACCACAGGTAATTCTCTGCTAGATACTGCTTTCCAAGAAAGAATACACAGTGAGAAATTGCAATTTAGTGAAACTCCTTTTTTGTAGAAAGGGGGGAAATTAGGCAGATGTAGAGTGTTTTTGGTGGTTCTATCCTGCAAACATCTTTGAAATAAATATTCTTGCAGCAAGGCAAATTGTGTGTCATTTGTCAGATACCACTGGTAGTTAGAATTACCCTTAGATGTTTTTTCTGAAATCAAATACAATTGAAACAAACTCTGGCATGCAAACAAATACATGTTCGTTTGCTCATGACTTTCTCTGCAGTACCTTTGATATACATTTAGTACTCTGAGACCTTTTCTTTGTTGATGATCTTTAGGAGACAAGAAAAGACTAAAGAATACCAATATGTCTGCTATCTATGCCAAATGACACTACGCCCAGGCTACGTCTAACCTTCAACAACGTGTCTATTCTCTAGTGCCAACATTTCAATAACATGGCACAACCCCATTTTTATGGAAAACATCTACAGTTGCATTTGACTTTGGCTCCTTTCTTGGAAGATATCTTGAACTGACTGGTGTCAATGAAGGACGATGCTTACATCCTCGCATGAAGTTTTCCAAAATTGATGTCCACTATGGGCTTTCTTGGGATGTTTCTGTAGCTCAACTGGTAGCAGCCTCACACTGGGAAGGGTATCTCTCTTGGAAGGGAATTAAAATGGGGGTCCCGTGTTTGAGGAGGTGCCTGGAGCATGTTAAAGTTACAGGGGAAGGGCTAGCAACCCCCTCCCCGTAGAAATATACCCTGATACTGAGACAGCAAGGAAACTGTCATCTTTGTGAAACCTCTTTTCGTTTTCTTGTTCATGACCACATCTTTATCCAAGGAATCTAAATAGTCCGAAGTACACACTCAGATACTTCAAATCATGGATTATATCATTTATATGTACAAAATGTAATTTCCAAAGAAAAACACATCTTCAATTACTACAGAATTCACCCTTTTTCCTACGGTTAGACCTTGTTACCAATACAGGTATGGTGGTATGAAGCTTCCTCAGGAGAATGTAGAAACAGAGTGTGGAAATGTTTACAGATTGACTTAAATCTGAACTATATCCAGACAATTTCCTTTTCAGGCTCAAAAGAAACAGAAACGTCAAGCAATGGGTCTAGTTACATGGTTACCATTGAGGAGAAATCCGTCACAATAACAAAAGTGTAATGCAAACTCTACCGTCTGAAGCTGCCCTTGTCTTAGCGGGCCACTACAAGTGCAATTTCATCAGGCTACCATAACGAGACTTGTTTCGACAAATAAACCATTTTAGCAAAGCTGGAAACACAACTTACCCCTGCTGCAACAGAGCTGACTCTTGTCAAGACTGGCAAATAGGGAAATTTACATCAAAATGCATTAATGGGTATGTGGAATGTTGGGACAAAGCTAACTTTGGCTTTTAAGCATACGTCACTGATATTTGAGCCAGACTCATTTACCATACCTATGCAAAGTGCATGCTTTGCTACACTAAGTGCAAGCTTTGCGTAGGTAAACATGCTCTTTAACATGCAGGAAGTGTACGTACAAGTCAGACAATTTCCCACTAGGGCAAGGGAACTGAGGAAACTAGTTTTACAGAACTGTGGGGAATACAGTAGGGGTTAGATCCGTGAGTGCTGAGGCTGGGGAGAAGGAAGGTCTTTCAGCACTAAGGACGGGGAAGTTCTTTCAATACTAAGTGCAGAGGACAGGGTAATGTCCTCTGGCGCTGAGAATAGGGGACAGCAAGGGTCCTTCAGCACTAAGGACAGGGTACAAGGAATGCCCTTCAGTACTAAGGACTGGGTACAGGGAAGATTATTCAGCACTAAGGACATGGTACAGGGAATGTCCTCCAGTACTAAGGACAGGGAACAGGGAAGGTTCTTCAGCACAAAGGACGGTACAGGGAATTCCCTTCAGTGCTAAGATCAGGAAACAGGGAAGGTACTTCAGCACTAAGGTCAGGGGTAAAGGGAAATCCCTCCGGCACTACAGGTAGGGAAGGTTCTGCAGCAATATATACAGGGTATAACTACAAGGGAGGCATTCAGAACTTAGGACATGGAAAGTCCTTCAGCACTGAGAAAGGGTATAAGGAGGGTCATTCAGCACTAAGGAAAAGGGGTAGGGGATATCCTTCAGCACTAAGCAATTTTTCCAGCACTAAGGACAGGGGCAAGGAAGGTCTTTCAGCATTAAGAACATGTGACAGGAAAGTATAAAGGGTCTAGCCTGGAGTCAAGCCTTGTTAGCTTTGGTCTGCTCCCAACGTCACCACCCTGGTTTTTATTGTGACAGTCCCTTTTTGCTGATTTCATACTGTTTGATACCATACCGGTGTCATACACATATACTGCCTATGACATAGATATTTCAACAATAATGTGGCATGACAAACATGTTTTGTTTTGCTTGTACATATATGTTATCTCTACACATGGCAGAATTTTCTTAAGACTATATTCTAATATGAAAATGATAACAAAATTACATACATCAATAGGTCCACAAAGGCAAGACAACTGTTAAGAATGTGCATGTACATGTACATATACTAGCTTTCTACATGTACTTACTCAGTCATCATCCTTACAATGGTATTATGAAGGCAACAAAGGTGTCAAGTTAACAAAAACACTGTGTCCTACAAAATGCAATAGTTGTACCTACAGCAGTGGTTACAACTATGATCCCATGAAGGAGATTCCTCTTTCAGTCACAGTGAATTCACATTTATGTCCTCCTGGCTTTATTGTAGTTGCACTAAAAGTAGTCATCTCTTTACCCCCTTGTTCTGTAGATATATCCTGTTTCACAGCTCTTGAGAATACATATCGATATTTTATGAGATTTTGCCAAGCATGGGACATGTACTCATAGTGCTCCACATTTTCAACTTTTGTTTTCTCAACTTTTGGGGACAATGATGTGGAGTCTTCCTTTTGGCTCTTCCTACTTTTGTGACCAAACAAAGCTTGCTTAGTAGCAATGAGGACAATCCCATAGTCACTGAGGTATCTAGACAGAATGTCAACACATCGTCTCTGGTTTAGCTCCTGCCCAGATATGCTGTCGTCCGTGCTCCTGTCCAGCCAGTAGAAAGCTGAGATGCTGTCCACTATCAGTAAAGACACCTCAGAGGAGGATGCAATGATGTGTTCCAATGAGTGCAGAGTGATCACTAACTGTTCACTGCTGTTGCACCTCACAATGTACAGTCTGCGCAGGCACTGTTTCACCCTGTCCTCGTCTGTAGTCTCTAACCTGCCTTCAAGTACTGTAACGAGCCGGAGGATGTCAAAGTGGTAGTCAGTGTCAACGAACACCACGCCAGCCTCCAGCCCTCCCTGGGACGTTGGCAGGATGCACCTGGCTGTCAGGTGCAGCAGCATCTCCGTCTTGGCCGTTCCTTCTGGTCCGTAGAATTCTATGGCATCTCCCGACTTCGGGCCCGCGTCAGCCCTGAAGAGGGATGTCTCCAGCTGGATCAGTGAAGGTCTGCTGCCCAGCCTAGCCAGCAGCTGCAACAAGAACAGGGGTACGACTATGAAAATTATGCATTTCATTTCTGGTTATTATTTATTCTACCCTGGAATGAATACGAGTCGCATGCATGAGTTGAGTACAGTAGAGTTTACGGTCAGGTACTCAGGTGGCATTATAACGTTATGTGTACGTCATGCTTCACAGTGAGTGAGTGAGTGACTGAGTGACTGAGTGTACTTATAAACAGACATTTTGTGGAATGCACTTGTTTCTGTAACACAAGCTAAACTACAATTGTGATAGTGTTCAGATATATTGCCAAGACGGATTGACCTAGGTGGGATATATTTGTGTGTGTTGGGGGTTGAATAATAAAACAAACACAAGCAGAACGTGAAGTTTAGACCTAAGAAACAACACTGTGGATGAGTGTCAGTCCAATATCTTCATCCCAAACGTTACCTTGTATTATCCTTTGTATAAAATGCTCACATTTCTTCAACGTTTTCTCCAGGAAATAGCTAAAAAGTAGGATTTTCTCACGAACCTGTGCTCCACTCTCCCTGGACGCCGCCATGTTGGGAGGGGCGAGCGCGCCTGTGCAGCCCGCTGCATGCCGGGAAGGTTGGCCATAATTAGCGGGAGGACATGTTGGACTTGTCGGAACTTCCTGCTGAAAATCATGGCAAATTTCACGTCTTCTGAGACACCTTCGCTACCTTCTTCCACCCACACCGACTCTACAGACGCTTGAGGCCGCCTGGGAGCTGTAGAGACGCCGTGTTCCTGCGATGTCCGTGGCGACAAGGGTTAGCGAGTAGGACTAGCCGTTGAGGTGGGGACCAGTTCACAAGATTTTTTAGCCAGAGGGTTGGGCAAAGTGACGCCAAAGGAGCCAAAAAATATTGATTTTCTGCGAATTCTCGAGACGCTGTACGCCCTCGTACCCTACTAACCTAGTGCGTTCTCTAGTATAAGAGTATTCTGTGCTTGATTTTCTGTATTTGGTGTTGACAGTTCCGTGATAATGATTTCCTGTGCGTGTGTGAGGGGAGGGGGGGAGAGAGATGGCACGTTTCGCCATATTCTGTCCACAGTTTGGTCACGTTTTCTGCTCATACCATCAACTCAGCTTCATACCGACCCCCGTTTATCCTCCTAGTAGCCAACAGCATCACCAAGACCATTTTAGACATCTGTTTGTGCTTTGGGAGGTTATGATAAAAACTGCTCAACTAGAGCACTGTCATATTTCTCATAAGCATGTGTCCATGTATGAAATATAATTTTTATCATGTCACTTACAACAACAACTTACAAGACAAAGAACAAAGTCATAGTTTTCTTTCTGTCGTTGCTTATGAGACTGTGTACAGAAATGTAGAGCATCTAAGGGATGCTTTCACATTTGATTCTGTTTTATTTTCTGTGCATGCATAGATACAGTACTACAAAATTATGTCTCACTTCCTGGGTGTCATGTACTTTGGAGCTATGATTTTCTGTAGACAGTGGTTGCATTGACATTATCAATAAATATTAACTATGTGGGAAATGAAACGGGAGTGAGTCAACTGGTCACTCTGAATTTACAATCTTGAGCTAGGGCAATATCTGATTAGTTTTAATCCCTATATAAATTATAATAGTATACAATATTACTAATTTTTCCGGAATCAGGATGTTTCCCCATCAGGGCATTTCCCAGTTGGCATGGACGTTTTCTGCAATGCAGATATTTCCCCATCGTATGCACAATCTATTTTGCTACACGAGACTATATGTTGCAGTTAAGAGTAACATTTGTCTTCAATAGCATTATTTCTTTTACCTCTTGATGAATTTTCCTGATTTTCGAGGAACGCACCACTTGATGTTGATGCTCACTAAAGTATGTTCATTTACCAGCTTAAGAGGAGAAGAATTCTATGTTTCTGCACATTTTTTCCAACACACACATGACCGGGAAATGAGACAGTTACTTACAGGGAAACGGAATGTGTATGATGGGGAAACATAGAAATCCTTTTTCCTGCAAGTACAGTGATATGTCAAATGTCTATTGAACGAGCATCCCTCCCTCTTTATTATGGTATCTTCATTTCTGTTGGAACTTCAGGGTTCTCCCAATACTGCTAGCTTAGCACCACTATAGCAAACTTCCCAATTTAGGGTGTCTCTTCCCCAATTTCCAAATTATTTTGAAATTCTTCAAAATTCGAAAAGGCTCCTGCCTACAGCACCAGTATACAGACTGTACTCTAAATTTCTGGGAAGAACCCTAGGCCTGTAACTTAGTTTTTGTTCAACAGCAAATGTGCCTTGCTCTAGGCATTGTGTTCATGTTGCCCTTTTCAGTTTTTGTTTCTTCAGTTTCTGTTCCTCAGCAGGACAGGTGTCAGTTTCTGTGAATCTGAATCACATAAATATGACACATGTAATTAGGAGTTACATCTTACTTAAAGATGATCATACAGTCTTTATGATCTTCGAAAACTACTGATGTGTAGAAAAAAATTCATTATTTCAAAGACATTTCAAGATATTCTAAACTGATTGACTCAATACAGTATATGAAGTATAAGTGGCCCAGCGACAGTGTTCTTGTGCAAATAAATTTTGTTTGACAAAAGTCAAACAATCAATCAAACACAGATACTGTGAGGTACGGGTTGCATTACAAGCAGCCCATTATTGTTACAAATGCCTTATCAGCCACCCATTATTGTGTGTCATACTGAACCCAAAATTTCCAGTAGTTTGGGCAGTATATGTCTCTGTTTAGAAGATATTGGCTGACTCCAAGTAAGAATCACAAGTGGGACGTGGGGACCTTAATTTTTATTCAAGTGGTTCTCTGCAATCATGCCTGATAAAAGTACAGTCCCTATCCATGTAATAGAAAACAGATTCGGGCATGTCCCAAGCTCCAGAGACAAGAAGCAGACAATATGAAACAATTAGGATCCATAATTCACTTACATGCCTCATTGGTCTAAGCCATATATCATTAGGAAGCACAAATCAAATTTCACATTAAAATTGAAGATTCATGTCCCTTGATGAGGTAGTGAAATCACCAGTTGCCCTTGACCAGGGATCTTCCTGAAGAGGTTAGTACCAAGGTCAAGTCGTAGGTCTTCATTGTTGCAAATGTCTCAGCCAGTTGTGTGGTAGCTCCTCATGGGTCACGGGCTTTCCTGACGGCTGAAAACTGGAAACATTTGTGGCATGAACATCTATATAGAGAAGGAACAGTCTTCAGGAAGGTTTTCATTTTTGATTTAGAATACCAATTTGTTTCCATTGTCTGTTGTTGCTAAATGATTCTAAGAGATTCATAATGCTGTTCTCAATATTTAAGAAGAAATCAAATTAATAATTAAAGCTACTAATTGCTAGCAAGAGAAATGGAATGTGAAAGGGATTTTTTAATGAAATTTGATTTCCAGGTATATTTATCAATGCATGGTATTAAAATGGCAAGAGATGTCCTTGCATTAATATTACATTCTTTATGTATAACAGTCCTTTTCTATGTCATATTTCTGGACTAACAGCTGCTATAGCTAGCCTGAGTGTCATCCCTGTTAGTTCCAGGGCTCCTATACTCCCCTTGGGAACCCTGGAACTAACAAGAATGAAACCCAGGCTAGCTATAACAACAAGAGGGATCAAAAAATGTATTCAATTTTGTAAAATCATTTTAAAATGTCCTGTTTCATAAGTTTTGTCAGTGGGAACACCCTTATGATTCAAATTTGCACTTACTATTCATCTGTCATGATGTCATCCTTACCTGATTCACTTTCTTCATTCTTAACTGCTCCTAGTGGTGCCGTATATCAGAATTAACATAATCTAACTATGTAATTTGCCAGTGACTGTGCACTTGATAGCCCAGCCCCAGATGCACTTTGTGAATTTCCCAGAAGGCAAGCCTCTGTCTATTGAAATAAATTTAGAGGTATGTATGCATTGAGAGGCTTGCATTCTTGGATGCCAATGACTGTTTTCGCACAAACATTGGAAATTTTTGGGACTCTTTCAACACAAAGAACTGAACATTCAATGCCAAACAATTGACAGACATAAATGCTATGTGGTGTATGCTGATCATCATCATCAGTCGACGTGCTTACGTATGCTGATAGTTGTTTAGTAAAACTAAAAGAACTACATGTTCTCCCTAAAGGAGAACAAATCTACTGGAATGTTCCATCCATCTTTCAATCAGGATAGGTATAAAGGCAGTTAACTTATACTCACAGGAACCATTTTCTTAGCAGTACCTCAATCTTGAATGCCTATCATTGGTCTGTATCCATGATTAAAGATTCTGTGAGGAAAAATGTGAGTGCAACTTTGAGTTTGAAGTTCACTGTCAGTGAATTGCAGGGTCTTGATGACATCTTGATTGAAAGATTCAAAATAAGTTAAGGGAAAGGGTGCCTTTTTGGGAGGAGTTAATCAGTCCAGTTGTTGAGTAGAAGAGAACAGCTGTGTCACAGAGGAAAGGATGTTGTTGGTTCTTATCTGGTGGGACTGTCCTGTAGCTGATGATTGGTTCTGATTGTAAGAGGATGTCACATCTTCCTGTGTTTGGGAGGTAGAACTGAAATCAGACATTTGCTCTTAACTGTGTATGGACTTTGGATATTTATGCACTGTAACATGTTTTTGTTTTTGATTAATTGTGGATGATGTTGTGTATAGTGCTTGTGTAAAAATCGACACAATTCAGCTTTTATGTAACGCTGCAAGGTTGATTTAATAAACTGAATTGAATTGAATGTAGCCAAGGCTGCCCTACTATCATTACAGAATATGCTGTGAAATATGTAATATCCTCTTCATGTGGCTCTCCTCAGACATGTCACTCCCACCTTAACCCCCGCTCTGAAGGAACATATTATACCGGTAGTTTAAGTTTTGTTATGCTGATGATGACTGTTGTTTTCTTTCTTGTCTTCCCACTTTCTCTGCCCAGAAACCAATTAAGATGGCAGCATCCAACTTCAACCCCCATGACATGGGGCAGTGGTACTTTAAGAATATCCCCCGCCAGCAAACAGAGGACATACTACAGGGAAAGATGCATGGGACATTCCTAGTACGCGACAGTAAAAGCTGTCCCGGGGACTACGTGCTCTCAGTCAGTGAAAACACCAAAGTCAGCCACTACATCATCAACAGACTCCAGAAGGGCTTCCGGATTGGTGACCAGGATTTCGATGACCTGCCGGCTTTGATCGAGTTCTACAAGATACACTACCTTGACACGACCACGTTGATTATTCCGGCACAACGCCCGCCCGGGGGACCCGCAGAACCCCTGCGTCCGTCTCACGCGCCAGCTCCCGCCGTCATGGAGGAATGCGTTAGAGCGCTGTACGACTTTGACGGAAACGATCCCGAGGACTTGCCTTTCAAGAAGAACGAAATACTGGTAGTCGTTAGAAAGGACGAAGACCAGTGGTGGACTGTACGCAACAAGGACGGCAGAGAGGGTTCGATTCCCGTTCCGTACGTTCAAGTGCTGCCACCTGGTCCAACAGCCCGTGCAGGCGCTGCGCCATCTCACCCCCAGCAGCCTCACTCCCCTCCCGGCTACCACGACCCACAGGCGGCTGGTGTAAGAAGTGATTCAGGACCGTCTTCTACAGCAGCGCCTGCAGCAGCGTCGACACCCCACCCCCTGCCCAACCCACAGAACGGCCCCGTGTACGCGCGCGTCATACAACAGAAAATCCCCAGTCCTTATGACACGACGGCGTTGACCCTGGAAGTAGGCGACATCATCCGGGTAACCAAGATCAATGCCAGCGGGCAGTGGGAAGGAGAACTCAAGGGGAAAACAGGACATTTCCCCTTCAATCATGTTAAAATTATCGACCCTAGTAATCCTGAGGAAAATGATTCATCTTGGAGCTAAGCAGCTCTGGAAATAGATTTAAACACACTTAGAAAAAGCAGAAGCAAAGAAGAAACTTGGAGGCTAACAAGTTGTTAGAGCGTTCCATACAAAAATGTGACAGGTAAAAAGTTGGACTAACAAACTGCCAAGTGAAGAATGGTGAAGGGTAGCATTTTACGTTTTGTGTACATCTACTAATTGGTTTTGTGAAAAGCAAAAGAAAGCAAAGTTACAGTGCAGAAATGAATGTGAATAGCTTACTTGTAAATGTAGCTAGGAGGGTTAATTGGAAGACAGTAGAGACAGATGTTTTACATGTAGCTGAGTGGCCAGGTCATTAAAGTTTAGCAGTACACTGTGCAGATCCACTATTATCATGAAGTCAAACTTTTTTTTGGCCACAGTAGTCTTTACTACAAGGCAACAAAACTACAAACTATAGTATAAGCTATGCTCCTCTACTGATACAAAAGTTATTTTCTTAAGCTAGGAAATCTTGGTAGCAAAGCAATCCCAGAAAAAGAAAATTCTTATCAAGCTGTTGTTGAAATTTCGCTTTATTTTTCAAAGATTCTGAATCACCTCAGATACTTGCAATTGCTGTTGATAATTATAAAACCAAGTCCTCTACAATCTACATTGAGATAGCCACATGGTAGAAGAGCTGAGATGTACAATGTACTACTGTAGAGATGTGTTGCTCATGTTAAAAACATTTTGAAGTCTGTGTTTTGCACTCTTCTCTTGCTTTCTCAAAAATTTTGCATTTTCTCTACCTTCCTATTTGAGATGAACGGCATGTGTTGAATAAATATAATCTTATTTTGACATATATATGTAATGAAAAAGGCAAAAGATGCAGTGGATTCGAAAGCCAGGAATGTTAACTATGTGGAATTTTGGCAAGCTAAGCTACCTTGGGATCTGCTCATATGAAGGTAATAATGACTTGACTTGTGTGACAAAGGTGAAAACAGTTTTTTGCCATGCCATTGGGACTATGTATTGCAATAAATTTGCAAGCAGTATCATATCATGTATAAGTTCCTGATAGTTCACGTTTTGCTGTGGTACAGATATACTACAAATTGTTTAATTATAAGATAAACTTTTGTAAGCTCAAAACATCCTTTTTTTTGCGTTTCGCTTTCGGCTAAAGATATTTTTGATTATACTTGTCAAAAGTTCCCTGCAGAAAGATGTGTAGAAATTATGTACAGTTATGTTCCGATATTGTTTTGTTCATACCTCTGTATTGATATATTATGTTAAATAATATTGTTGACTTGATTCTAAGAAATTGTAAGCAATGTTATATGGTATGTAAGACTTACATCGTACTTGTACTACCAACATGATCAAAAGCCTCCTGGCTCTTGTATTATAGCCAGCTTCTTTGTAGAGTAGTTAACTCGTTGTTTTACTTATACTTGAAAATTTCCTTTGAATCACCAGATACAGTTCTTACTCGTTCTTAGTAGATGATAGAGTAATGTGCTATGATATTGCAGATGTAATAACATGTATATCTGGGACAGATATAAACTATTGAGTATTGGTTGAAAATAATTGAATTTTGTATTTCTATTGAATTTTGTTTAGCACTTTTTGAACAGAACAGTTTTTTTGTCACAATGGCCTCAATAGGTAAGATATTATTTCCCAATGCCACTGAAACATAGTGCTCTTATAACATTCATTGATGAACACAGCTGGTCTCAAACAATGTAAAGGCCAAGTAAATGTTGTCACAGTGTGCTGCATCTCTAAAAAAAGTCGCTTTTGTGTGAAGAAATGGCTGACCACTAACACTCGTTTCTTCAAAGTAGAATTGACACTGGAAATTCGGAAACCATAAGTTTTACATCAAACATCAACATAAATATGGAAGTAATGACTGAAAAAAGAGGTACCAAGATATGTGAGAAGGCATGCTCTTTCAATCTATGTGCGTGACTTGATAAAAGCTGATTTTTAGAAATTGCATTTTTAAAAACTACATTTTTGGTTTGTTTTAAATTTGAAGTGGACAGTTATATCATTGCAAGGTATCAACTGTTTATGCACTCCAGAGGTTATACAACATGCAAGTTGCTGCAGGACAAAGATTGGTTAGAAAAGTATACAAGGCATGATGGGTAACTGAAAAGTATGATGGGATTGAAGCGGCTCTCTTGTCCCTCCATCCTTCACTTTGGCTAGACGTGCAATGAATGGAGACAGTTGGTGGCAGCGACGATTCGTAACTTCCGGGATTTTCTGTGTTTGGCATAGAAGCAAGTGGCATTTGAGGGTCTAAAAGGAACTAGACTGCCAGGCTAGTTGCTTCCTGTGAGAACGCTACATATTAATATCTTCATCTTGAATCTTGTAGGTTATGTGTCTATGTGTAGTGACTAGTTTACAAAGTGCACGGTGCTATAGTGTATGATGTCAAGTCATTGTCATTCATAATTGCTTTGTGACTTTAGGCTGCTCTTAGTTATACTCTGCTGTCATGTCACTGGTCAGTTTCTATAAGGAAAATACCAAATTTAGTAAAATCTAATCAAACGTAAGTCAACTATCAACATGCTACTGGATATATAAGGCTTGACTTGTCAAATGTTAGAACATGCGTCCTACTTCATTATGGTATATGTGTAATTCTGCTATAGCTTCCAGGTACATGTAGTTATAACTTACAAACATATCTTACTGGTATGTAAAGATAAGTTTGATTTTCCAAATTGGCAATACTTTTGCAAATTCAAAGGGAATAAGTGTAGATCTACCGGTATCAGCACTATTTTGTGTATGTCCTTGACTTTGGTGTAATTGTGTAGAAAACTGGTGTTGTTCATCATTGTTAGAAGAACACACTGAACATAGATCACAGTACTCTTTACATGCTCTTTCGTCGGCCTGTTCAACTGAGAAGCAAAAGCATGTTATGTTCTAGGTGCAGTGGTGCACAATGCAAAACATTTAATACTTAGCTCATCAATAACAAATTAGCAAGTACACTATTGAAACTTCATTCTATTTTGAGTAAAACTCTTTTGGCATTTTTTGTCACCCAAGAGCTCTGATGTACTTGTTGCCAATCAATGCAAAGTGGTTGGCAATTAGGTGGCATTTAGAAATGCACTTGAGTTTGTCTGAAATCATATAGCTTGCCCTTGTTACATTCAAAGCATAGACAAAATTAATACTGGGTTGGAAAATTTCAAAACGTTTTAGAGTGTTGTTCAGTACATGATGAAATAGATACCAGCTGTCTAACTGTATCAATGTTGAAAGCTTGTCATGTTAGGTCGGTATGTAAACATGATTGATTGCTCATAGATATGACAGTTACTAAATCAACAAAGGAATTCAATGACTACATTTGTAATTGTATTAAAAAATCATTGTGTTAGAATTAAAAGGTAATCCACTCAAGGTTCACAACGTTACATATGAAGTTCATGATGCATTAGAGGTTTAGGATACTTAGTCTTACCTGCATAGCTTTTAGTATTTAGTGCAGAGTTCAAGCATTCTACAAGTAAGGAAGCATGTGGCTTCCTTTTATGTGTGTAATATGTGATATAGCCCAATAACATCCTACTCTGTGTTCACTACTGTGCGTATCTGCCCTGTGTATAAATGTCTGTTTCCTCTCGCTTATTTCAATGAGGTGAATGTATCACATATTTGTTACCATGTTAATGAGCAAAACCAATAAAGGCTTTTGCATGAACTACGCATTGAATTCTGTTGTTTGTTGGTCTGAAGTTCTCTTGGTTTGGGTCATTGTGTGTACAGTGGTCAGTTTTACATAGCTTTGTGATCTTTATGTTGACTATGTTTTTGGTAGTTTTGTGTGGTTTTTGGTTTGAAATAAAGGTCACTCGTAACGTTAACTTCTGTGATTTGCAAAAGTTTCAATGCATGTTTCATAAATCAAAGAGTTTGGAATAGAAATGAGAAGTCCAGAACAAAAGACAAGAAGTCCTCGTGGACTCCCCCCCCCCCCCCCCACCGTGACAATGTAACATTCCTATTCTTCCGGATATCCCAGCATTCTTTGGAAAGCAACATGGCGGCGGCCATGTGTTTGGAAAAGTTTGTGTAGATTTACCTTCGATTTTTCAGAAATGCTGCCCACAGTATCAATGTAATTTACATCGGAGGGGTCTAACCGGTAAGGATGAACGATAGATTGTATCTGCTGATGACCTTCTTACCGTATATCAGACGTTTTATACTCTTAAAGACCGATCTGTTTTAGGGGAGGGGGCGCACATGTTTAAACTGTTTAGTTCCAGGCTCTGCATTTTCGATGAAGGCAGAGCCTGGAGGAACTACTAGTATACAGAATGACACTCAGGCTAACACATGTGTGACTGAGTCGTTAGAAAGACTTGTTTATTTACTACAAATTAATTTATTGTTCAGAACGCGCGCGATTCTCTCTTATCACAATATTTGCGGTAGTACAAAGGCCATCAAGAAGATACAATATTATACTAACTTCTTATTGAACCTCCCTGGCTCCATCCAAAGAAATGCAACACCAGAAGTGTAAAGAAAAAAAGAGCATCAACGATCTAGTCATAACTCTTACTGTAAAAGCAGAAATGTTCACAAAGGTTTAATGTTTGCAGTTTTTGCGATGAATTATTCACAGCGAACTTGAAACCGCTCAAAAATGTTCTGTTTTCTGACTATGGTCCTTTTTTTTTGTCTCTAATGCAAACTTAAATCCACCACGTTCACTTTGACTTCATACTCTCCTTACCATGAAGTTAATTCCCTGTGTGCAATGTACAGTACTGTTTATTTATTTATTTATTAATCTTTAGGGTAGTCCCTTCAGTTGTGTGGCTATTGGGAGGTTTAATTATTTGCCATGGGAATTTTACTGAACATCACCCCTTAGTTGGGGTAAAACGTTCTCTGTAACTTAGTGTAAGAAATTGATGTCAATTTTTCGCAGTGAAAAATGAGTGAGTTTGAAGCCGCCAGTCAGAAGCCCCACAGGGCACGCCAACATGGCCGCAAGCAGGAGAAGAAGAAGGCAAAAACTACGCAGGATGAAAACCTGTCGGCCAAACAACGGAACCCCAAGGCCTTCACCGCACAGTCAGCCGTGCGCATGGCCAGGCAATACAGGAGGTAACTGGTCTGTTTGTATGTAGCTTTGATACAATGTGTGGATTTGTGAACAATTCCCACAAGAAAGGTACAATGTATATACAATGTGTATGACTCAGTTATAACAGATATTATCCTATATGATATAGGTAGGATATAGAGCAATAGTAATAGTGTTATAAGTTACTTAGAATAAATTATAAACTTGGGTGCATTACCACATTGTCCTTGTCTCTGTTGAAAAGCAAGTGAAAACAGGATTTTAAAAACCTTGTAAGGTTACATTGCACTAAGATGACCATTATTCCTACCGACAGGGCTCAAGATGTGAAGACCAAGAAACAGCATATCCCGTACGTGGATAGAACCCCCCTGGAGCCCCCTCCCATCGTGGTAGGGATTGTGGGACCCCCCAAGGTGGGCAAGTCTACCCTGATGCAGTGTCTGATCAAGAACTTCACTAAGCAGAAACTGTCCAATGTCCAGGGACCTGTCACTATTGTGTCTGGTAAGGGAATAGTGCATCTCTGCTAGAGAATAACTGTTGTCACTTTAAAGGTTATTAGATATTTGAAAAATGTATCACTGCATATTATTTTATGTGTTGCAATTATTTCAAAGTCAAGTACTTCAAAATCTTACACTTACAGTCTATACACATCATGTCAAAAGTGATACCTGTAACCATAACACTAACAGACACTAAACTAATGCAAAGATAAAGAGGACACTCAGAATTGTGATCATCGGTCTTTTATATCTACATCGATTAGTGTGTTTTTATGCAAGTGTCTCTTTTGGCAGATTGTCTTTGACACTTTAGGTATGACTCATGAGTTGGTTAGAAAATAAGAGTGACTATATGGTTAGAAGTGTAATGAGAATTTAATGTTTCTTATGACTTATTCAGAAAGTCAATTTTAAATCCACACAGACCTAACCAGTGCCTATTTCTACCAGTACTCAGAAGTATATTGATTCAGTTATGTTGTGTTATGTTGTGTTGTGTTAAAGTTGAAAAATTTTCCCACCAGGCAAAAAGAGGAGACTGACTCTGTTTGAATGTGGGAATGACATCAGCTCCATGATAGACATCGCCAAGGTTGCTGACCTGGTAGGTACTTTATGTCCTGGGTGGTTTGACAGTTTTATTATCTCCATGAAAAATGGAGATATAGTTTTGGGTGTGTCTGTGTGTGTGTGTGTGTGTGTGTGTTTGTTTCCGGACAACTGTAATCAGCATAACACAAGAACCTCTTTATGGATTACAATGAAATTTGGTCTGTGGGCGGGTGTTGTGAAGCCAAAATTCAAGGTCGATTTTGAGCCCCCCGGTATGTGACCTTAATACTGCAGCAGAACTTCTTTTTTTCTATCTTTTGACCTGGACATGCTATGGTCTTGATTTTTTGGTGGCAGATAGCTTGTGATGTAATGAAGACTTGGTGTGGGTTTGGGCCCCCTAGCAGCTTGTTCTGGAACTGCAGGGGCGTTATTGTGAAAATCTTCTAAGGAGAATAACTGAACAGAGGAACGTTGGATTTCCATGATATTTGGTATGCAGGTAGCTTGTTCAGAAACAGGACCTCATGGACCTGGAACAACCAAACCACATCCTCTTTACAAAAGGTTTATGAATAGGTACATAACCAGTGGAAGCTAGATTAAGATATTTAGAATATTATTCAATAGATGAAACCAATTTCTTTTGTGACATTTGCACAGGGACATATATGGGTTTTACTGATTAATTGTATTGCCATTGGGTGCCATGTTATTTAGTTTAGTGACGTCGGTGTGGCTCAGTGGTTAGAGCGTTGGACTTTAAACCAATAGTTCACGGGTTCGATGCTCACCATGCCCAGACGTTGTGCCCTTGGTAAAGGCACTTAACACGTCCTTCCCTGGCTCTTCAGGTACTCAGTCTAAAAGTGTGCCAAAAATACACTACAGATTTTGGTTGCTGATGTGCTATCATCTAGCACATTTGCTATTCAATGTAATGAATTGAATGTGATCCATTATTTCAGGTTCTCCTGCTGATCGATGCCAGTTTTGGTTTTGAGATGGAGATTTTTGAGTTCCTGAACATTTGCCAAGTGCACGGCTTCCCCAAGATCATGGGCGTGCTCACCCACCTGGACCACTTCAAGAACAACAAGCAGCTCAGGAACACCAAGAAGAGACTCAAGCACAGGTTCTGGACAGATGTCTATCCTGTGAGTTAGCCTTTCTAAGAGGAACAGATCAGGACCAGTCCTGACTCAATTAGCAGTTCAACCAATGATAACATGGCAATTAGCAGTTCAAACAATGCGAGAGCGACTTTGCATGGCTGTCAAATGTCTTGTATTTCTATGTTTTATTTTTGCAGACCTAAATGGGCAGGCCTAAGGGATTGGCCTATTATCCACAACCTGGGGTATAGAGTATCACAGGTCACTGGGCATTTGAAAATCTCACTAACTTGAAAGGTGTAGAGGTTATGACAAAAATGAAGACATCATATAGAGTAAAGCATGCACTTTTGTCAAACATAACTACACATCCAAGTTGAAGTACACATTTTAAGGCTTTTAAAATGTTGATTGGGATTTCCAATATCTTCTGACTTACCAAACTTAAAGGTGACTAGTTTTTACCCTGTTATTATCTAGCCTTAGCTGATCTCCATAACAATGAGGGAAAATTACTAGTATTGTCCCTGATATATTTTGATATATTTCTGTGACTATGGTGTTGGTATCACTTTTTGCATAACCTTTTGTGTAATTGTTGTTATAGGGTGCGAAGTTGTTCTACCTGTCTGGTATGGTGTATGGAGAGTACCAGAAGACTGAGATTCACAACCTCGGCCGCTTCATCTCCGTGATGAAGTTCCGCCAGCTCCAGTGGAGAACAACCCACCCCTACGTCCTCGCAGACAGGTGGGTCCTGCATAACAGACTCATGAACATGCTTTTGTGTGCTACTCTCTCTCTCTCCAATTTTACGTCTTTTATTCCCCATCATATGAATGGGGGAGCCCCAGAACTCCTCATCAAGTGCAAGTCTTTTTTGTAGCAAGAGTTTTTATGGCTGGATGCCCTTCCTAACGCCTACCCAAACCCTACTTCTGGGCTTAGGACATGGGAAATATGTTTTAAGTGCCTTTCCCAAGGGCACAACGTCTGGGTGCATGTCCGGACATGTCTGGGTACTCCACTGGGGATTGAACCTGGGTCTCGTTGGTTCATAGCCAGATGCTCTGCCACTATGCCACACAGATGCCACATGCAGTCAAAAGACAGGTTGACATATGGATGACATGCATGCAACTTGTGTAACTGCAACTCGTGTATTCTCGCTGAAACAATCGTTGATACAACACCTACCAATGACACCAGACAGGGAAGCATGTTCTTTTAGTTGACCTTTGATTGAGACTTTCAGCAATAAATTGAAATAAAAATCTTAGGGTTAATTGCGTATTCTCAAAATTACATTTGTTTTTTTTAGTCCTTAGTGGCTAGTGTTACTTAGATCTATTTTGTCGTTGTTTTTCATGTAGGATGGAAGATCTAACAGGCCCAGAAGATGTGAGACAGAACCCGAAGTGCGACAGGACGGTGGCGCTGTACGGTTTTCTACGTGGGGCTCACATGAGAGCCAACAGCAGTGTGCACATTCCAGGTAACTCTTCTATAACAATGGGATTTTCCCCATAACTATCATGGATAAATTGTGGTCAAGTATAGTAGGAGCATCCTTAGTTACAGAATGGAGGAAAGTGCTGCTATGGTGGTTGCTGTCTTTCTATTCATTCATTCATTCATTCATTGAGATTTACCACATTTATGGAAGGATTGACCTAACAGGTGACTATCACCTTTGCATGAAGTTATTCCAGAGACCAGGCTGAAAGGTTTGATCGACCCACAGTGTGATAGACTCCTTATGAATAAGTATGGTGGAGTCTTTAACATGTCTTAGGTGTGACTCTCCTCAAACAAATTGAAGACTTCCAGCTTTACTTCCCATCCAAGAGGATGTCTTAAGGATGTCTCTAGCTACTCATTTTCACCTGAGTCAAGTGAAGAATTCGGTGGAAAGTGCTTTTATCAAAGGGCACACCACTGGGGCCTACCAGGGATTTGAACCCCAAACCCAACATCCCTAACCA